>NC_041393.1:668946952-668963599 GCF_002162155.2 Triticum dicoccoides
GAAAAAAAAAGAAAATAAATAAAAGGGGGCAATGTTACTATCTCTTTTCCACACTTGTGCTTCAAAGTAGCACCATGCTCTTCATATAGAGAGTCTCATATGTTGTCACTTTCATATACTAGTGGGAATTTTTTATTATAGAACTTGGCTTGTATATTCCTACGATGGGCTTCCTCAAAATGCCCTAGGTCTTCGTGAGCAAGCAAGTTGGATGCACACCCGCTAGTTTTCTTTTGTTGAGCTTTTATACATTTATAGCTCTAGTGCATCAGTTGCATGGCAATCCCTACTCCTCATGTTGACATCAATTGATGGGCATCTCCATAGCTCGTTGATTATCGTCATCAATGTGAGACTTTCTCCTTTTTTGTCTTCTCCACACAATCCTCATCATCATATTCTATTCCACCCATAGTGCTATACCCATGGCTCACGCTCATGTATTGCGTGAAAGTTAAAAAAGTTTAAGATTATTTAAGTACGAAACAATTGCTTGGCTTGTCATCGGGGGTGTATAATTTGGGAGCATTTTTGTGTAACGAAAATGAAGCATAGCCTAACTATATGATTTTTGTAGGGATGAACTTTCTTTAGCCATGTTATTTAGAGAAGACATGATTGCTTTGATTAGTATGCTTGAAGTATTACTATTTCTTATGTCAATATGAACTTTTATTTTGAATCATTTGGATCTGAACATTCATGCCACAATAAATAAAATTACATTGAGAATTATGCTAGGTAGCATTCCACATCAAAAATTCTGTTTTATCATTTACCTACTCGAGGACGAGCAGGAATTAACCTTGGGGATGCTTGATACGTCTCCAATGTATCTATAATGTTTGATTGTTCCATTCTATTATATTATCCGTTTTGGATGTTTATGGGCTTTACTTTACACATTTATATCATTTTTGGGACTAACCTACTAGCCGGAGGCCCAACCCGTATTGCTGTTTTTTTGCCTATTTCAATATTTCGAAGAAAAGGAATATCAAACGGAGTCCAAACGAATGAAACCTTCGGGAGTGTGATTTTTGGAACGAACGTGATCTAGAGGACTTGGAGTGCAAGTCAAGAAGAAGTCGAGGCGGCCACGAGGGTGGAGGGCGCGCCCACCCCTATAGGGCGCGCCCCCTATCTCGTGGGCCCCTCGGGCAGCCACCGACCTACTTATTCCTCCTATATATACCCACGTACCCCGAGAACATCAGGAGAGCCAATGAAAAACTATTTCCACCACCGTAACCTTATATATCCGCGAGATCTCATCTTGGAGCCTTCGCCGGCGCTCCGCTGGAGGGGGAATCGACCACGGAGGGCTTTCTACATCAACACCATAGCCCCTCCGATGAGTTGTGAGTAGTTTACCACAAGACCTTCGGGTCCATAGTTATTATCTAGATGACTTCTTCTCTCTTTTTGGATCTCAATACCATGTTCTCCTCGATCTTCTTGGAGATCTATTCGATGTAACGTTTTTGCGGTGTGTTTGTCGAGATCCGATGAATTGTGGGTTTATGATCAAGTTTATCGATGAGAAATATTTGAATCTCCTCTGAATTCTTTTATGTGTGATTAAGTTATCTTTGCAAGTCTCTTTGGATTATCTGTTTGGTTTGGCCTACTAGATTGATCTTTCTTACAATGGGAGAAGTGCTTAGCTTTGGGTTCAATCTTGCGGTGTCCTTTCCCAGTGACAGTAGGGGCAGCAAGGCACATATTGTATTGTTGCCTTCGAGGATAAAAAGATGGGGTTTATATCATATTGCATGAGTTTATCCCTCTACATCATGTCATCTTTCTTAATGTGTTACTCTGTTCTTTATGAACTTAATACTCTAGATGCATGCTGGATAGCGGTTGATGTGTGGAGTAATAGTGGTAGATGCAGGCAGGAGTCGGTCTACTTGTTGCGGACGTGATGCCTATAGATATGATCATGCCTAGATAATCTCATAATTATACGCTTTTCTATCAATTGCTCGACAGTAATTTGTTCACCCACCGTAATACTTATGCTATCTTGAGAGAAGCTACTAGTGAAACCTATGGCCCTCGGGTCTATCTTTTATCATATAAGCTTTCAATCTACTTTTATTTGCATCTTTACTTTTCCAATCTATATTATAAAATACCAAAAATATATTTATCTTATCATACTATATCAGATCTCACTTTCGCAAGTGGCCGTGAAGGGATTGACAACCCCTTTATTGCGTTGGTTATGAGTTCTTTGTTTGTTTGTGTAGGTGCGTGGGACTTTTGAGGAGCCTCCTACTGGATTGATACTTTGGTTCTCAAAAACTGAGGGAAATACTTACGCTACTATTGTTGCATCACCATTTCCTCTTCAAGGAAAACCAACGCAAGCTAAAGACATAGCACTCCACCGGGGCCATTCAGTGCTGCATTAGACCTTCGTCGAAGGGCCACCGGTGCTACGATGGAGCTCCATCGGGGCAGTCTAGTGTTGCATTGGAGCTTCATTCGAGGGTTACTGGTGCTTCCATTCACTACTAGGGAAAACCTTATACACAGAAACGTATCAGTAGCGCCTGTCAAAAAGAACCGCTACTACTACTTATCACTAGCGCCCGGAAAATAAAACGCGCTGCAGCTAAGATTCTAGCAGTAGCGCGCCAGGCGAAGAAGTGTTACTACTATAATTCCCACAGTGCTCTCCGCAGGCTAGGAATAGTAGCAGCGAGCTCACGGAAAGTGTGATGCTGCTAATATGGTTGTAGCAGCATGTTTTGTGCGGAAAGCGCTACTGGTAACGAAAAGAAAATAAAATAAAAAACATATACATAAGTAAATGAAAATGAAAGAAATAGAAAAAGGGGAAAGGAAAAAAAAGAAAATGTGAAGGGAAAAAAGAAAAAAAGGGAGAAAGGCGTAGCAGCAGCACGCTTTCAGTACAAGCGCTATAGCTAAAATATCAGTAGCACGTTCTGTTGGCCCGCGCTATAGCTATATTAGCTATAGCTAATGTAGCAGTAGCGCTTTTCCGCGAACGCGTTATTGCTATTTTTGACTTAACTGTGCGGTTCTTCTTCCCTCCGGCCACTTCCCCCAAATCCCACCTCGAACTGCTGTCGCCGCCGTTGTTGACCTACATCGCCGTTGGCCGCCGCGCGCTCTCCCGTCGCCCTCTGCTGCCCCCGACCCCGACCCTGACCCCGACCTCGACCTCGATGCCGACCCCGACCCCAACCTCGACCTCGACACCGACCCCGACCCCGGCCGACCTCGACGCCGCGTGCCCCTCCCTCGGCCGCTCCCGAACTCCGCCAGCGCCCGAGGTGAGCACGCGTAGAGCTCCTCCTCCTCCTTCCCTAACTCTGCCTAGCTAGGGTTCCTATGGTTCATCAAATTTTAGAGTTCATCTAATTAGTTAGGGTTCATCATATTAGCTACTACTTGTAGATGCTTAAGTAGTTATATAGTTGTTATGCACCCAATGTAGTTAAGTAAATATAATTGTAAACTAGATGTTAATTAGGGTAGTAGTTGTAGATGCTTAAGTAGTTTTTAGGACAAATTCCTATGGTTCATCAATGGTGCTTAAGTAGTTGTAGATGGTTAAATACCTAGCTAGGGTTCATCTAATTAGTTAGTACTTGTAGATGCTTAAGAACTAGGGCAGTAGGGTTTAACTAGATGTTAATTAGGCTAGTAGTGTTTAGTTTAGAGGAAAAAATCAATATAGTTTTTTTACTATTTTTTAGTAAGTGTTTAATATAATTAGTAAGAAAATTAATAAAACTAGTTGAACTAGTTTATTTTTAGTAAGAACTAGTTGAATTAATAGAACTAGTTTATTTTTAGTAAGAAAATTAATAGAACTAGCTGAACTAGTTTATTTTTAGTAAGAACTAGTTGAATTAATAGAACTAGTTTTTTTAGTAAGAAAATTAATAGAACTAGTTGAACTAGTTTATTTTTAGTACGAACTAGTTTATTTTTATTTATAGTAAGTGTTTAGTTGAACTAGTTGAATTAATACAACTATTTTATTTTTAGTATGAAAATTAATAGAACTAGTTTACTTTTTTAGTTAAAGCAATTATCCCCGCATCGACGTCGACGATGCCTATCCCAAATCCTCATCGTCGACTCGGCGGAGAAGGCCTGCTTGATCAGAGGGGCAAGTCCGGGACTGGGCTCCGCCAGGCTAGTACTGGGATGTGCTACCTTCTGGGAGGCGCAGCTTAGTGAGGAGCCAGCCCGTCGTTGACTCGAACCTTCTTTGGTGGCGATCACTCGTCAGGTGATCCTGGAGACGTTCAAGATCACTCGTCAGGTGATCCGTAGCCCCGGTGTCCAGTACCCAAGGATAGTCGACGGTGTTGGTGGAGGATGAGTTGGCGGAGCGAGTGTTGTGGTCCTGGTCATAGCGCTTACGACAATTATCGGGCTCATGACCCCAATTTTTGCAAATCTGACACCTGGGACGCCAACGATTCTTGCGACAGCCACCATTGTTGCCGCCGTTACCCCTGCCACCTTGACGACCGTTGCCGTTGTAGTCGGGGTTGCGGTCGCGGCCACCATTGGGGCCACCATTGCCGCCTTGGCGGCCTTGCCCGGGCGGACCGATCCCATCGGTCGGGCAACCCCCACCCTGGAAGGGGTAGGGCTCCAAGTATTGAGCACGCCCGCCATTGCCGTGGGGGCCTGAGCGGGTCACGGTGTTGGCAGAGGGAGTCCACCCCTCCGCCGCACTCTGCTGAGCCTGCAACGCTTCGAACGACAAAATGAGCGAGTAGAAGCTGGAGTAGGGCATAGTGGCGTTACTCATACCCAGGGAGGCGACGATGGAGTTGTAGGCGGAGCCGAGTCCTGTGGGGATGTGATCAATGAGCTCATCATCATGGATCAGGGAGCCGGCAGCGGCCATGGTGTCGGTGAGTGCCTTCATCTTGTGCACGTACTCAGCCGTAGACATCTCCTTCTTCCTCAGCGTCTGGAGTTGACGCTGGATGTGACAAACGTTGGCGCGGCTCTGCGTGCCGTACATGGCACTGACGGCAGTCCATACCGCCTGCGCCGTCACGCAACTAATAAGCTGGCAGGCGATATCCTCCTCCATGGAGGTGAGGAGAAGGTCCTTGACCTTCTGATCCTGAGTCCACCAGTGGTGGTACGCCGGGTTAGCGGTGGTCGTCGCGACATTACCAGTGCCCACGGCGATGGTCTTGTCGGGTGCCGCCGTGGTGCCGTCCAGGTAGCCGTGGAGGTTGGCGCTGGCGTGGACGGTCCCGGCGATGCCTCCCCACAGCATGAAGTTGTGGCGGCCGAGGCGGACGAAGATCGCGGGAACGGCGAGGGCGGCGGGAACCGTGGCAGCCGCGGGCGAGGTGATGGCGTCGACGTTGTTGAAGAGAGAAAGAGAGAGAGCAGCAGCAGACGACATCATGGCGGCGCGGAGAAGGACGGTGCGCGGCGGCGGAGAAAACGAACTCGCGGCGGCGGCGGCGGCGGCGCGGAAGGGTGGCGGCATGCGGCAGCAGCGGCGGATGGATCGCGGCGGCGGCTGCGTGGAAAAGTGGTGACGCGCGGCGGCTGCGGCGTGGTGGATCGGGGTGGCGGCGTGGGGTTCACTCGGCAGCCCGGTTGGCTATCTGATACCAAGTTAGAGAGGTAGGTTTACAGTTTTGCGTCGGTGATACATCCACCTCACGTCTCACTATATATAGATGATCAGGTTACATACGTAGACACGTATAAATATAATATATGCAAACTAACCCTATTTTACAAGCCCGTCATGGCGTTCTGCATCTGCGGCCGCCGGCAGTGTCCAACCTTGTCGCACGCCATGGCTCGTGTCCTTGGCGGAGGAGCCTCTTCCGGCAGGGGATCAACAGCAGCCTGTGCGTCGTGGATTATGGGATCCTAGTGCCACTTCTGAGCTCCGCAACCTCCTGGATGCTAAGAAAACTTTCCAGGTCAGCTTTCCCTGGGCCAGGCCGTGGCCTGCTGCGGCGCCTCCCATGGCTGGTTAACCCCTTCACCGCAGCGTTGCTCCCGCTCCCGCCAATCACCAGTTTTGCGTCGTGCATCGAAGGGGTTTACGGAGATGAAGGGAACATCGTGGGCTATCGTTACAATTGTTACGAGAGTGACAGTGTCTATGATGTGCGGTCTCTTGGTGGGTTTTTCTATGACAAGGTTGTGTTGTCCGGTTCTCCATCTGCTGGTCCCGCAACTGCTTTGTCCATGCACATGGACGGTAAGCGACTCTCTTTTGCGAGGGTCGGAGATAGTTCTTGGCGACAAGTTTCAAGTATAAGGAGAAGTCTGGATAGCTATGCCGATTGTGTCTACCACCGCGGCAGGTTCTACGTGGTGACAATGGAAGGTAAATTGAAGTCTTGGGGCCTCAGTGGACCGGAGGACGGACCGCGAAAGAAAACGATCATTGCCGAGGGAGATGATTACTTTTTTGAACTTATCACGAGATACCTGGTTTCAACTCGGTGGGGACATCTTCTGCAGATTCGTGTCGTCCTCGACAAGTATCAGGAGCACTACGTTAGGGTTGATGTAGACAGATTGGATCTCAAGAACAGCCAAATGGTAGGAGTAAGCCCTGCAAAGGCTCTAAGGGGACACGCGGCGTTCCTTGGTCAGAATAGCCGGGGTATATTTGCTGAAATTTAGTCTATATTGGGGCAGCCCAATAACTATTTCAGAAATTCCTAATAAATCCTAGAGGCCCACTTAGCCCATTTGTGCAAGGCAAGGGATACTACTAAAGTTTAGTCCCACATTGCTAGTTTAGAGGGAGTTGGACCTTCTTATAAGGGAGGCTCCTTCCCCACTTGTATGAGCATGAGAACAAGAGGGACATTCACGCGCGCTCCTCCTCCGCCGCCCGCCGCCCGCCGCGCCGCGCCGCGCCGCGCCGCGCCGCGTTCTTGGCTCTAGTTTCTGTCCTACGTATGTTAGGTTCTATGTCGTATAAGCAACTTCATCTAGTGTCTGTTCTAGATGTGTTTACTTCAAACTCATATATGCAGACGATGTTTACCTTCTCTCTTATGCATCTTGATCTACTGTCTGCTCTAGAGATGATCGGTTCTAGATTATATATGCAGATGTTATTTACTTTCTCTTTGTCAAATCGCATGACTTGTTTCATCACTGCTATACTAGTCATGCTTTATCTAGTATTTCTGTTAATAAAATTATTCGGTAAATTGCTCATATTTCCAACAATATTGTCCGTCGATAGATTCCCCGAGGTACGGCCAGATTGTATCTACTTCACGACTCCCCGTCTCGGGGGGACGCTTTCGAGCATCGCCGTAACCAATGGAGCGCTGTGAAGGTCTATGATTTGAGAAGTCAGAAGCTGGAGGGTGCTTTTCTGTCGGGTGGTGGTCATTATGGAACAATCTGCCCATCGGAGGTCTGGTTGACGCCGAGCCTGTGATCACTTAGCAACCATGTCGGAAGATGTTTCATGCTGCACGCCTAGCTGGTGCTTTGCTTTCATTGTTTCCTTCTAAATTCTGTTTGCAGTTGTTTGTTCCAAGAACGTGTTGCATAATGTGGAAAGTGTGATTCGTGTGTATATAGATTAATGAGTTGTGTGTATATAGTAGTAGCTGGCATGCTGACGATCACAAGTTTGTATGATGTCCTGTCCCAGCACAAGGTTCAATACTGAATATTTGGTTAGGTTTTGATGTGCACCGAGCTAAATATCACTGCCTATGAATAAGAGTCTGATCTTAAGAGAAAAGTTTGAAAGAAGAGGCAGGAAGCGTATGCACTTGCGGCAGGGACGCGTACGTGTTTATATAGCACATAGATACATCATCGGTAGGTTGTTGTTGGCTTGACCCTTAGTCCAAGTCTATACAAGATAGAGATCAAATCCATCTAACAACCTGCCTAGCTACAACTCACGCACGCACACAATTACACGGTGACATACATGTCACGTTACAACTACTAGACTATCATTTAACATCCTCCCTCAATCTGAACGTATCGAGGTTTAGATTGCTTCTGAAGGCTTGGAGTTGTCGAGCTTGTAGAGGCTTTGTTAAACCATCAGCAACTTGATCTCCTTTTGGAATGAACCTGATTTCCAACAATTTTCTTGCAACTCTTTCCCGAACAAAATGAAAGTCAATTTCTATGTGTTTTGTCCTTGCATGAAGCACATGATTAGCGGAAAGATATGTTGCTCAAAGATTATCACACCAAAGACAATAGACGTGTGGTCTTTCGACTCCCAGCTCATCCAATAAGGTTTCTACACACATTACCTAAGATGTTGCATTTGCCAGAGACTTATATTCTGCTTCAGTGCTAGAACGAGACGGTTGCTTGTTTCTTTGCATTTCATGAGATAAGATTAGAACTAAAGAAAACAGCAAATCCACCAGTGGATCTCCTATCATCAGGACATCCTGCCCAATCTGCATCAGAAAACGCACTTACTGTTGTTGACAATGACTTATATATTTTCAGTCCTGTTCCAACATTTCCTTGGATATATCTTAGTATCCTCTTTACAGCTGTCCAATGTAGAGATGTAGGAGAATGCAAGGACTGACAAACTTTGTTGACATGGAAAGATATGTCAGGTATTGTCAAGGTTAGGTATTGAAGTGCACCAACTATACTCCTATACTTAGTCCCTTCTTCTGGACTTAACAATTTTCCTTCATGCAAAGACATATTTTCAGTTGTAGACAAGGGTGTGCTGGAAGGTTTGTAGTCTTTAATGCCTACACGCTTGATTATGTCTCTAGCATATTTCTCTTGACTTCGCAGAATACCATCATGTGTCTTTTTCACTTCGATGCCTAGGAAATAATGCAATTCTCCCAAGTCCTTAAGAGCAAATTCACTTTTCAAGTTTTTAAGTAAAGCTGAGGTGGCTTCTTGTGGTGAGCTAGCAACAATTATATCATCTACATAAATGAGCATAAAAATGGTCACCTTCCCTTTCTTGAAGAAGAACAAGGAGGTGTCTCCCTTTGAGGGTCGAAAACCAAGTTGCTGTAGTTTCATACTTAGTTTAGAGTACCAAGCCCTGGGTGCCTGCTTCAGACCATAGAGGGCTTTATCCAACTTACACACATATTGTGACTTGGTATTATCCACAAAGCCAGGTGGCTGTCTCATATAAACTTCTTCCTCGAGAACGCCATGTAAAAATGCATTCTGTACATCCAACTGACGAAGACTCCATCCCCTGGAGACAGCAATAGACAGAACAAGCCTGGAAGTAGCTGCTTTAACAACTGGACTAAAAGTATCCTCATAATCAATGACATAACGTTGTTTAAAACCTTTAGCAACTAATCTAGCTTTATATCTGTCTATGCTGCCATCAGAGTTTATTTTCATTTTGTACACCCATTTGCAGTCTATGATATTCCTCCCTTGTCTAGGTGAGACTAAATGCCAAGTTTGGTTTTTCATAAGTGCATCATATTCTACCTCCATAACATGTTTCCAATTTTCATCACCTAAGGCTTCTGTTAGATTCCGTGGTCTTTGGCAGTAGCAAAGTTCACAAATTTAAATTTTTTTATTATACCTGGCTTTTCCACCCTTAGGAATCAATGGTTTGAAAATACCTCTTTGTGAACGGGCCGTACCATGGTGTCCACAGAAGATCCCGCCGCTGTTGCTGGGATCACCTCAGGATCTTCCTCGTGTGCTGCTTGGTCAGGCATGGGATCGCGTGCTCATGATGGCGACGGGTCGGTCCCACGTGCAGGCGACACACGCCCAGGAGATCATGTGATAGGCGACGACGCGTCTTCAATGCGCGATGTAGTGGGCGAGTTGAGCCCATCTGGCTGCCAACAACCGCTCAAGGGTGTGCCAGGTGCGGTTGCTCCAGACCGCGTGCCCGCCCCAAGCCACGTGTCGCACGCTAGATTGCCGCCTGTGGACCCAGCGGCAGGAGGCGTCAGGGGATCCGCCTGGGGATCTGAGCTCGCAGTGCCACCAGATTCGCTGTGAGATCTCTCGGGATCGGTTGCTGCAGAGGAATCCTCCTCGTGTCCCGTGTCAGGCTAGTTTGGCCTTTCTTGCTGTATAAAATCATAGCCCAAAAGACTTTTTCATGTTGCACTTTTTCAATATTCCTATCTGCAGCAGGTTCACCAACATTAGTAGCACTATTAATCATATGATCATCAACATTTTCTCCCCCATGATCATTAGGATTAAGAAGCTCCAGGGGTAACAACAGAATTTCAGCATGGAGGTGAGCCCCTGCATTAGGATGAAGGGTGGAAAAGGGAAAAGTGTTTTCATCAAACACAACATCCCGAGAAATATAAACACGCCCTGTGGAGATATCGAGACACTTATAACCCTTGTGTAGATTGCTATACCCAAGGAATGCACATTGTTTGGAGCGAAATTGGAGCTTATGACTATTGTAGGGTCGCAAGTTAGGCCAACATGCGCATCCAAAAATGCGAAGAGATGAATAGTTTGGGGTTTCACCAAATAATCTAGTGAGGGGTTTTTCAAAGTTTATAACTTTGCTTAGCATTCTATTGATCGAGCAGGTAGCAGCAATGAAGGCCTCGTCCCCAAATTTTAAGGGCATAGAGGCTTGAGCAAGCAAAGACAAACCGACCTCGACAATATGTCGGTGTTTACGCTCGGCTGATCCATTCTGCTGATGCGCATGGGGGACAGGAAACATGGTGTGAGATTCCAATTTTGTTAAAAAAAGGAATTCAACTTTTCGTACTCCCCACCCCAATTTGTTTGGAGAGCAAGAATTTTTGATCAAATTGTCGTTCAACGAGGTTTTGAAAGTCATGAAATTTTTGAAAAACTTTAGACTTGCGTTTGATGAGATAGATCCATGTAAATTTACTGAAACCATCGATAAAATCACATAGTATTTTTTTTGTTTCTTCCTACTGTTTCAACAGCAGAACCCCAAACATCAGAGGAAATAAATTCCAAAGGAAATTGTGATTCACTAACAGATTTTGGATAGGGCAACTGGTGACTTTTGCCTTTTTGACATGCGTCACATACAAGCTTATTATCATCATTGCTAACACACGGGAGTTTATTTTCACTAAGAATCTTCCTAACGATTATGGAAGATGGATGACCCAAACGTCGGTGCCACCAGTCGAAAGATGGTCTAGTGACACTTAACACTTGCTTCTTGACGTTTGTCCCAATGTGTTTGATAGGGTAAATACCTCCTCTACCCCTGCCGCGAAGAAGAACCCTCCTCGTTTCCAGATCCTTTACAAGGAAAAAATGAGGGTGAATTTCAACAAAGGTGTCATTACCAATGGCAAGTTTATTTGCCGAAATCAGATTTTTGTGGCCTCCGGAACATGAAGGACATCGTTTAGATGAAGATTACGATCAGGGGTTGAAATAGTTGTGTGAACGATATGATCAATAGCCATACCTGAACCGTTGGCAGTGTGAATTTGCTCGTTGCCGGTGTACCTCTCTCGGACGGTCAGCTTCTCCAAGTCGCCAGTGATATGGTCAGTGGCTCCACTGTCCATATACCAGTTCGTGTCTACGCCGTACTGGGGAGCAGCCACATTCATCGAGCACTTTTCTCCCCCTTGATAGGAGGAGTTGTAGCGCTTCCAGCTCTTCCATGATGGATGCCCAAGCTTGCCGCAGATCTGACATGTGGGCTTGGCATCGGGATTGTTGTTGTAGTTCCCGCCACCACCGCCACCGCCGTTGCCTCCTGTGTTGCCACGAGCAGGCCGCTGCCTTGGACTTCGTCTTGCTGTCGTCGGAGGTGACCTCAATGGTCACGGGGGGCACCACCTGGTCGAGCTCGAGGTAGTTTTGCATCTGCCCCCCCCCCCTCGCGCGGATGGCCGAGAGGACGATCTCCCTCCATAGAGCCTCGTTTCCTCTTGTGAGCTTCTCGGTGACGCTGTGTGCAAATGGTGTTGAGGGGAAGGAGGTGGAGCTTGAAGATGTCGCCATGGATGTGTGCGAGGTAGGCTCTGATACCATGAAAGAAGAGGCAGGAAGCGTATGCACTTGCGGCAGGGACACGTACGTGTTTATATAGCACATAGATACATCATCGGCAGGTTGTTGTTGGCTTGACCCCTAGTCCAAGACTACACAAGATAGAGATAAAATCCATCTAACAACCTACCAAGCTACAACTCACGCACGCACACAATTACACCGTGACATGTCACGGTACAACTACTAGCCTATCATTTAACAAAGTTCAATCCTGAAGATTTGGTTTTTCATAAAGATGCATTCTCTGTTGGTTTCATTCTGTGCAATGCTTAGACCTCTAATTCTACCAAAGGAAGAAATAATGGATTTTTTTCATGTTCAACTTCATCTTGTGAACATGCTTTGTTTATTATCTACGCCCCAGGCTGTAAAGTTATTTCGCTATTTCATCACAGCTTCGAAGTGAAAGAAACAATTGATTTGCTAATTCTCATCAAGATTGGAATTAGCAAAGTCTCATCTAACACCTTGTAACGACCAACCTAATAAGTTCTAGGTGTGTGTGCTTACCATTCCAGCCCTAAATTGATCACCAACATACACGGTGCTGATGTACTTGATACCAAACGCAAATGCACCATTCTCTATTGCATCACAAATATCCAGAATAACATACTCCCTCCATTCCAAAATAAGTGTTGTGGTTTTAGTTCAAATTTGAATTAAAACCATACACTATGCTCTCAAAGGAATAAAAAATATATGTGCTACAATCATGCCATTTTCGAGCATCAAACACTTACTTTCTACAAAGATACGAACATAAGTGACGGATTTTATGTTATATTTGCAGCTGGTCTCAGCTGTTGGCACTCTCTTCTTTTTCCCAAAGTAAGTTGAAGGTAAATTTCAAAGTTAGTGGTCATTTTTTCCTTTAATTTAAATTGGTGTGCGCACACTGTCTTGAGGGAACAAATCAGTTTTCTATAGCATCATTTCTTTGAGCATTGTATAAAGTTTTAGAAGTTCAATATTTTTAAAATTGTGCTATATACTATATGATCTCTAGTGTATAGAAGATAAAATCCAAACTTTTACATGCTTTTTCCAAGGTCTCGAGCATAGCCATGTCCTATAAACCTCACATCATGAGTTGATTCATCATATGTGTGAATTCAAGCTCTCATCATATTAGTGAGCATATTAAGCTCTCATCATATTAGTGAGCATATTAAGCTCTCGTCCAAATGTACTTAGGCAAAGTCTTATTATATGTTTCAACACTCTCTTGGATTTTTTTGATGCGACACTTTCTTGGGAATTTTGTTGGTGGCGTGGTGCTAACTCAAGCTTTATGAACAAAACAGGCAACAATGCTTTGCCTACAATACCAAATGATTCCCAGCCGAAGTATCTTATGCATTGTTATTTCCACGACTACATAAATGCGCGCCAACCTTTGGAAGAAAATGTTTTTGAAATACAGTATTCTTTTCTTTGAGAGCATTAATTCGGGTTAGTTATGATAAAAAATTGAAAATGGGCAGTGATTTTCTGAAAGTTTACTGGAATAAGAATATAGTCTAAAACAACCGGGAATTGTACTAACTTCTCCACTTTTGTTTTATCTTAAGGCTAAACTTATCTCCATAAAGAAGTGCTAATTTTATCAGCTAGGCATTACTCCCCGTTCTAACTGGATTGGTCAGTAAACAAGCTCTGTACTTTAAACCTTTGTCGGTGATGCCAAAATGACATTTGGATGCACAAATCCAAGAGAAGCTTGCATATCTAAAGTGATGCTAATGATCCTAGGTTGAGGAGAAGTTGCAAATCAAGCAACAATATTAGGAGTTGGGTTACACGTTTTAGTAGTTTTAATTTTTTGTATGCTCTGTAAATTCTTTTACTCTATAATATGCAAAATCTGCTCAATGAGATTAGAGCATCTTATATGCAAGCTATGTGTGCCATGGCCTATGTGTTACTTTCATGTGTTCAACCTTATCAATTTAATTCTGATTCATGATTCAAGGAAACAACTTTGTATGCTCAAAACTTATTTGATATTGGTTTCTTCGGGGTTCAAGCAATCATCTAAGTTTAAAATGGCAGAAAACTTATTTAATATTGTTTTTTTTCCGCCAAAAGGGCCAAAAAAATCCACAGAAACATCACACATGAAAATTAAAATAAAGCGTTGCGCTTTAGAGGTTCTGCGAAATACAGCGGCAGCGACATTGAGCCGGGTCTCATTCAGGTCGCCTGATACATGTGTTTTGAACAAGGACCTGTGCAACAACTACTCCTACGAAATAGTACAAACTCTTGTGTCTCCAGAATTCACACAAGTGACACACAACTCACTGATCTTCTGAGCCTGAGCTACACAGAACTCACATTTTGCACGTCTTGCAACGCTTTACTCTGAAACAATCAAACACATATACACTATATAACAAACCAACACCAAAAGCTAAGCAACGGTGTAGGTCTGTTTCTGGCAACCTTCTTCCATGCTAACACACGAAAACAGCCAAAAGAGAAACATGAGAAATTATCCGGGAGACAGATGATTCACTTTATGAAAGGGAACTCCCATCAACTCGAGGCAGATTTCCACCCTGAAAATGATTTAACAACAGTGAGACCTCACAGAAGAATCATTAGGCCTGATGCTACTTAATCATGGACCGAAATGCCAGTATGGCACTTACAAGTTACAGCATGGCTAGATCAGACTAGACTCGGCGTGAACCAGACTTCCAATGGGCAGATGGTTCCGTAATGACCTCCACCAGATGGGAAAGCCGCCTCGAGCGTCCGTCTTTTCAGGTCATAGACCTTCACGCCGCTCCATTGGTTATGGCGATTCTCGAAAGGGCGGCGCTTTCTGAGGCGTGGAGTTGTGAAATAGATACAATCCGGTTTTAGTTCGGGGAATTTTTTGGTTGATAAAATGCCTGGGCTATTCTGGCCGACGAAGGCCGCATGTCCCCGCAGAGCCTTCCCTGAGCTCAGTGCAACCCTTGTCTGACTCTTGAGGTCCAACCTGTCTATTTCAATCCTGATGTTGTTTCCACGGAGCGTGTCAAGAAAGACACGCACCTGCAGGAGATGACCCCAAGGTGTCGAAAGCAAATACCTAGTGATAACTGGGTCGTCGAACATGTCGTTGTCATCCTCGGCGATGACCGTCCTCTTCCTCGGTTTGTCTGGTCCACCAAAGTCCCATGACTTCAATATTCCTTCCATTGTCACCGCATAGAACCTTCCGCGGTGGTAGATACAATCGGCAAAGCTGTCCCCGCTTCTTTGGATCACCGAAACTTGTTGCCAATAGCTGTCTCCTATCCTTGCGAAAGAGAGGCGCTTGCCGTCCAGGTGGATGACCAGAGCGACAGCGCGACAAGTGGACGGAGGACCGGACAGCACAACCTTGTCGTAGAAACACGCGCCGGGAGACTGCACACCATGAACGTGTTCCATCATGTAACACCTGTAACGATAGCCCACGATTTTCCCTCCGTCTTCATAAACCCCCTCGATGCAAGATGCAAACCCAGTGATTGGCGGGAGCGGGATCAACGCCGCGGTGAAGGGGTTATATAGGACGAGATCCGAGAGCTCGTTCGCCATGATTAACCAGCCATGGGAGGCGCCGCAGCAGGCCACGGCTTGGCCCCCGGGAAAGCTGACCTGAAAAGTTCTATCAGGATCCAGTAGGCTCCGGTGCTCAGTGGTAGCAGCAGGATCCCATAGCCCACGACGCACACGCAGCTGTTGATCCCCTACCGGAAGAGGCTCGTCCGCCAAGGACACGAGCCAGGGCGTCTGGCGATATGGGACACAGCCGGCGGCCACAGATGCAGAACGCCATGACGAGCAGACAGCGCCGAAGGCGAGGGCCTCGGGGAGCTCGAGGAGATGCAGTATCCGGATGAGGAGGTCGATGAGGAGGTCCGACCAGCCCGAACTTGCATAAGGTCCCGCCATTGTGAAAGCTTCACGTTATATTCTTTTAGGAAGAAAGAACATGTAAGCAGATTGTATATAGCGAAGCAAAACAAGCCCGTGTACGTTGCCCACTCGGGTAAGGCCCCTTCCCTTTTCCCCTTGGAACTAATAAGTATACAATTCAATTGGCAAACCGATTTGTACTACCGTTCGGATTGACTGAGCCACTGAAAGAGCAAAATAAAAACTTGACAGCACAGCGCCATAGAATTCGCAATTCCATTCATGCTAGTTAACTGACGGCCTATATAATGAGCGAAGCAAAATCCATTCGAGTTCAGAAGGAGGGTCCCATCAACATTTTTGGTAGAAACAGAGGGCTTCCGTTGAACAGAACCAAACAATTCATCTTGATGAGAATATTAATCCGTGCGATCTTTCTAATCGTTGAGCGACAGATTGCGGTAGGGTTACTTACCCATAGCAGTGGCCTTCGGGAACTCATCATCGAGGGAGATAGGAGGGCCAGATGTGGAAGTATCTCCAATGGTCTTCTCCTCATCGGAAAGGAAAGAAAGGGGATCGGGATTAGGGGATGCGTGGAATCTGGCCGATTAGGAGGAGCGGCAGGGGGATGTGCCACAACCGTGCCGGCGGCGTAGGTTGTTGAGGGCTGCCATGGCGGGGGCATATGGGGTGGGAGGGCTGCTGGATTGC
>NC_041393.1:668963796-668977160 GCF_002162155.2 Triticum dicoccoides
TGGGCAGGACGGTCAAGCTGAGGGAGATGGTACGGAAAACGCTTGTATTCGGGCGACTGATTCGGCGTCGCGTCGGTCGTACGTAGTGCCGTTGGATGGCATGTGATCCGGTGGCTGAAACGTAACTACCCAAATCATCTCCGGTTAGATTTTTTTTTCTTTTTTTTTTTTGAGGGGTATCTCCGGTTAGATGCACGGCTGTTAGCAGCTCTACTACTACCAGGCCTGAAGCCCAGAAACAGCCCAAGGCCCAAGAAGATGGCGCATGTGAGCCCAGCAAGAGAAAGGAGAAGGCCGAGCACCAAAGTGACCGGGAACTGCAAGATCTGGCAGCAACTAATTAACGAGCGCTCCTTCGGGAGCCTCGCAACGATCAGCGCCACTTGGCGCGCTCACAGCCATTCGCCACGTGTCGCGCTCTGGGCGCTCCCTTCGGATTTTTTTTTATTTTTACGCACGCGTTTTCGGCTTTTTAAACGGTTTTTTTTGACGTTTTGGTTTTCTACCGGTCTTCCATAGCTTCTCGATAAAAAAATTCAAAAAAATATTTTTTTCGCAAAAAAATGCATTTTTTTCTGGAGAGTCACAATTTTGTTTTCGCGAGAGGCACGTTTGTGCTTTCGCGAGAGGCACGGCCGTGCCTCTTGAAAATGAAAAAAAACATATTTTCTATTTTTTTTCTTTCGCGAGAGGCACGGTTTTGCTTCCGCGAGAGGCACTGTTGTGCTTTCGCAAGAGGCACGGGCGTGCCTCTTTCAGAAAGAAAAAAGCACTTTTTTTTTCTTTCGCAAGAGGCACGGTTTTGCTTCCACGAGAGGCACGGTTGTGCCTCTTTCGGAAAGGGAAAAAATGCGTTTTCTGTTTTTTTTTCTTTCGCGAGAGGCACGGTTTTGCTTCCGCCAGAGGCACGGTTGTGCTTTCGCGAGAGGCACGGGCGTGCCTTTTTCGGAAAAGGAAAAAAACGGGTTTTCTATTTTTTTTTCTTCCGCGAGACGCACGGTTTTGCTTCCGCGAGAGGTACGGTTGTGATTTCGTCAGAGGCAACGGCGTGCCTCTTTCGGAAAGGAAAAAAAAACCGTGTTCCTGGTACGGTTTTTTCATCGGTTTTTTCCGTTCGGTTTTATCATGAAAAAAAAGTTCGTCAAAACCTATCAACATGGGATCTAGTTTTGAAGATCTCGACGCGAAAGCGGTTCGAGATTTGGACGCACGGTTTAAGAGATAAAACGTTTTAAATAAATGAATCTACGTAAAAAAGGGAAAACTCCCAGGTTGCGACAAGTGACGCACATGCAGCGCCACTTGTCGCAACCTGGGGAAGTTGGAGTGATCTCCGCAAGGAGTACTCCTTAATTAGTGATTTCGGCAAGATCTCCATATAGTGATTCGATGGCCTGCATTCCAGGAGATCATCTCCGGCCCAAGTGCGTTCACCGATCAAGACTTCCCATCTTTTTGGATGAGCAACATAAGGTGCTTTCAAAAACCATTATTAGTAATGTTCGTGTGGATGAAAAAGTGACAACATTGTTGTTTCAGTCCAATTGCAGCCTCTTTACTGAAGTCTTTGAAGTATTTCTTTGAGCAGAGATTAATACGGCAAAAAGGTATTTTCAAGGATTTCATTGTAATTCTTAGTCATAGGAGTTACTTTGCATTTTCTTGGATCTTAGATCCAAATCAGTGCACCTGTAATTCTAATGGGTATAAATAAAGTTAGAGATGTTTCTAAAAAAATCAAATCAGCGGTCATCCCATGTGATTCAGCAACAGTGGTGAAGAATATATATGAAGGCACACAAGAACAAATGTCATAATCATTGCAGAAATTAGAAAGCTTCTTGTAACTAATACTGGGGTCTTTTTCATTTATGAATGTAGAGAAACAAATGTGGATTCCCACAACATAGCTAAGAACTCTTTAGAACTAGCTCCTGGCCTCCATGTGTGGCTTCTGGAACGCCTAAGTTACGTAAACAATGTTTTGATGCAATAACAAATTAAGAGGCAATGATATTTAGCTCTCGGTGCCCATCTAATCGTATGAGGCCC
This sequence comes from Triticum dicoccoides, assembly GCF_002162155.2. Classification (NCBI taxonomy): domain Eukaryota; kingdom Viridiplantae; phylum Streptophyta; class Magnoliopsida; order Poales; family Poaceae; genus Triticum; species Triticum dicoccoides. The sequence goes on from NC_041393.1 coordinate 668,965,849, forward strand.
TGAATCTTGTGCTGGGACAGGAAATCACACAAACTCATGATCGCCGGCATGCCAGCTACATAACACAACTCATCAATCTATTGCGTACAGAATTTAGAAGAAAACACGAAAAATGCCAACGAAGGCCGAGCTCCAGTGAGCTCGTTTTCAAATTTTATTTTTTCGAAGCGTGAAAAATTTCAAATTTATTTTTGAACACACATGCACATGGATACTACTTATATGCAAAATTTCGCAGCATTATACTTTTACATGTGGTGTACAAAAAAGACAACACATTTTTAAACGGGCCTTTTATTTTTGTTATTGGGTTGGAATTTTGCCTTTTTTGTACAACCTACAAATCACAAGATTTTTCGACGAAATTCAACATCTTCCTGCAGAATACATATATGTTTCCATGGATTTTTTTTCAGATTTTTTCCAAACTTTCAAATATGCTTTCGGATATTTACAAAATACCGAGCTCACTGGAGCTCGACCTCCAGAGATCCCCACTCGAAGAAAACACCCATAGCAAAGCACCAACATACGCATGCAGCACGAAACATCTTCCGACCAACATGGTTGCCAAGTGATGGATCGGTGTGAACCAGACTTCCGATGGATAGATTACGGGCACCATCAGACTGTAGACAATTTGCATCTATCAGACTAGTCGAAGACCGCCCGATGAGAAGCGTGGCGATCGTCGGATCTGCTAGCCAGGACCGCCCGAGATTTGCTGCCTTGGTTTGTTAATTGACTGCTTCCCACCGTATATCTGCTCCCCGTAATCTCGCTGGCTATCCCTGCTAACCTCTCTCTCTTACTGTTTATTCCTCCAAGTAGACTCGTTTTTTTAGCAACTGCATCCTTTATTAAACGTTCAAACACATGGGGATACAGACGATGTCGGGCAAAACACTAAGCCACACATGGCGCCCGGGGCTAAGAGAAGCAGCTGCCTTTTCTAAGGCATGGGCCTCTCCATTATGCTTTCTATTTTCGTGAAGAAACTGGATATCCTGGAATAGTCTCCTCTGGTACTTGATATCTTGCAGGATGGAATAGTATCGGCAGGGAACTTCATCTTGTATGTTCGTCACTACTTCCAAACAATCTGAGGCCACACACATAGATTGAACCTGCAAATCAGATGCAAGTGAGAGGGCCTCGCTGCATGCCTAGGCTTCAAGTATTGTTGGATCAAGCCGACCTTCATGAATGATAGCCGAGGTACCCAGATAGTTGCCTCTTTTGTCCCTGCATATCACTGTTGAAGCTGCCCGGTCTCCGATCTTCAAAAAGCCTCCGCCAACATTCATCTTGACATCGTGATGCTCAGGCGGAAGCCACTCGGTGGGTGTCGAAACCGCACGGCTACCTCTAGTCACATGCAGGTCCCTGGGATTCACATGCAGGTCCGTGGAAATTACATGCAGGTCCTTGGGGCGTGATTTTCTGTCCGGAATCATTTCGAGCTCTGTTAGGAACTTGTTGATGAAAATATGGGTACTCAGTGGGCTCTGGAACTGATTGTCATGTATGGCTCGGCGTCTCGCCCACCATATGGCCCACAATGTAACCAAAACACGTGCTAGGTCTGCCGAGGTGGAGTGTCAATGAGCCATAACATCCATAGCTTTGCATCTTTCTCCCTGTTTGAGATGATTGTTTCCGTCAGATCCTCATCGGTGAGAGCCCAAACACAACGAGCCATACGACAATCAAAGAGGGAATGGCGCCATGTATCGACTGCTACGTGACAGGTCGAGCATGTTGGGAACGTTGCAGAAAATTAAAATTTTTCCTACGGTTTCACCAAGATCCATCTATGAGTTCATCTAAGCAACGAGTCATGGGAGAGAGTTTGCATCTACATACCACTTGTAGATCGCGTGCGGAAGCTTGCAAGGTGATGATGGAGTCGTACTCGACGTGATTCAGATCACCGATGTCCAAGTGTTGAACGGACAGCACCTCCGCGTTCAACACACGTACGGGACGGGAGACGTCTCCTCCTTCTTGATCCAGCAAGGGGGAAGGAGAGGTTGAGGAAGTTCGCTCCAACGGCAGCACGACGGCGTGGTGGTGTTGGTGCAGCAGTACTCCGACAGGGCTTCGCCAAGCGCTTACGGAGGAGGAGAGGTGTTGGGGAGGGGAGGGGCTGCGCCTTGGAGATGGGTACAACAGCCCTCCCCCCACCCCTCTATTTATAGGGGAAGGGGCAAGGGGGGCCGACCCCTCTAGATGGGATCTAGAGGGGGGGGGGGGCGGCGGCCAGGGAGGGGAGGCTTGCCCCCCAAGCAAGGGGGGCGCCCCCCTCAGGGTTTCCCCCCCAACCCTAGGCGCATGGGCCCAAGGTGGGGGGCGCGCCCAGCCCTCCAGGGGCTGGCTCCCTCCCCTTTGCGGCCCATGTGGCCCTCCGGGAGGGGTGGCCCCTCCCGGTGGACCCCCGGAACCCCTCCGGTGGCCCCGGTACAATACCGATAACCCCCGGAAACTTTCCGGTGTCCGTATGACAACTTCCCATATATAAAACTTCACCTCCGGACCATTCCGGAACTCCTCGTGACGTCCGGGATCTCATCCGGGACTCCGAGCAACATTCGGTAGTCACATACTAGTCTTCCTAATAACCCTAGCGTCACCGAACCTTAAGTGTGTAGACCCTACGGGTTCGGGAGACACGCAGACATGACCGAGACAACTCTCGGGCAATAACCAACAGCGGGATCTGGATACCCATGTTGGCTCCCACATGCTCCTCGATGATTTCATCGGTTGAACCACGATGTCGAGGATTCGATCAAAACCCTGTATACAATTCCCTTTGTCAATCGGTACGTTACTTGCCCGAGACTCGATCGTCGGTATCCCAATACCTTGTTCAGTCTCGTTACCGGCAAGTCACTTTACTCATACCATAATGCATGATCCCGTGGCCAACACCTTGGTCACCTTGAGCTCATTATGATGATGCATTACAGAGTGGGCCCAGAGATACCTCTCCGTCATACGGAGTGACAAATCCCAGTCTCGATCCGTGTCAACCCAACAGATACTTTTGGAGATACCTGTAATGCACCTTTATAGTCATCCAGTTACGTTGTGACGTTTAATACACCCAAGGCACTCCTACGGTATCCGGGAGTTACACGATCTCATGGTCGAAGGAAGAGATACTTGACATTGGTAAAGCTTTAGCAAACGAACTACACGATCTTTGTGCTATGCTTAGGATTGGGTCTTGTCCATCACATCATTCTCCTAATGATGTGATCCCGTTATCAATGACATCCAATGTCCATAGTCAGGAAACCATGACTATCTGTTGATCACAACGAGCTAGTCAACTAGAGGCTCACTAGGGACATATTGTGGTCTATGTATTCACACGTGTATTACGATTTCCGGATAATACAGTTATAGCATGAATAAAAGACAATTATCATGAACAATGAAATATAATAATACTTTTATTATTGCCTCTAGGGAATATTTCCAACAGTCTCCCACTTGCACTAGAGTCACCAATCTAGTTACATTGTGATGAATCGAACACCCATAGAGTTCTGGTGTTGATCATGTTTTGCCCTCGAGAGAGGTTTAGTCAACGGATCTGCGACATTCAGATCCATGTGCACTGTGCAAATCTCTATGTCTCGATCTTGAAAATTTTCACGGATGGAGTTGAAACGACGCTTGATGTGCCTGGTCTTCTTGTGAAACCTGGGCTCCTTGGCAAGGGCAATAGCTCCAGTGTTGTCACAGAAGAGTTTGATCGGCCCCGACGCATTGGGTATGACTCCTAGGTCGGTGATGAACTCCTTCACCCAAATCGCTTCATGCGCTGCCTCCGAGGCTGCCATGTACTCCGCTTCACACGTAGATCCCGCCACGACGCTCTGCTTGCAGCTACACCAGCTTACTGCTCCACCATTCAACATATACACGTATCCGGTTTGAGACTTAGAGTCATCCAGATCTGAGTCGAAGCTAGCGTCGACGTAATGATGGAGTCATGTACCTAGGGTAAGGTCACAGACCTGATCTAAGTACACTGCCCAAGGGCACCTTTAGAAGAGATCACCTTCCAGTCGACTTACGAGGGACTCACTTGACTGACTTGAAGGACTCGACCACGAAGACTCACTCGACCGCCAGAAGGTCAAGAGGCACTCTGCACTGCAACGGCCTGTAATTAAGTAGACTTTATGATAGTAAAGACACTTTATGTGGGGCGTTACCAGTAACGCCCCGGACTTAACTCACCTTAAACCCTCTCCTACGTGGGCTGGCTGGGGTCCTGGCGTACTCTATATAAGCCACCCCCCTCCACAGGTAGAAGGGTTCGGCACTCTGTAACTCATATACACATAATTCACTCGACCGCCTCCGGGCTCCGAGACGTAGGGCTTTTACTTCCTCCGAGAAGGGCCTGAACTCGTACATCTCTTGTGTTTACAACCTCTCCATAGCTAGGACCTTGCCGCTCCATACCTACCCCCCACTCTACTATCAGACTTAGAACCACGACAGTTGGCGCCCACCGTGGGGCCGGTGTTTTAGCGATTTTGTGGAGAAGTTGCAATTCTCCCGAGTACTTTCATCATGGTGGCTGCTGGAGTTTTGGTCGAGGGCCGAGAGATCCATCTCGGTGCTCTCACCTTCGTCGCCGACGACTCCGCCTGGCTCCAGGAGGCTCCACTCGACGTCGATGCGCTCCCCGTCCGCGGTGCGACGCATTTTCGCGCATGTGTCCGCGGCTTTCTACTGCGGCAACCGTCGACCCCGTATCGGTCGACTCCCCCATCGGCCACCCTCCCGGTCTCTCGCCAGCGCAAGCGCTCGGGCCGGTCGAGGCTTCAGCGGTGGGTGAGGCACGCGGTGGCTCGCCAGACGGCCACCGCCCAAGTTGCGGCAATCGAGCCCGACGAATCTCTTTACGGCCTGTTCGATCTGTCGACTGGCTCCGTAGAGACTGCATCCGAGTGCGATAGCAGCGATCCAGCGGCGGAAATCCTGATGGTCGACGGGCCCCGCAGTCCCCCTGGCTTCGCCCGTGATGGTGGGGCAGGCGACGGAGGCGACCCCGCACGAGACCACGAAGAGTACCAGCCCGAGCCACTCGACTCCCTGCAAAGAGAGGAACTTCGCCGCAGGAACGTGGATGCCCTGCATACTCCCATCACAGGGGAAACCCCCGAGGCTCGCGCCTTGGAGGAGGCACGTTTGGCCAACTTGGCCGAACGCACTCGCCTCAGCGAGCACTCGACGAGCGCGCGCGGCAACGAGCTCCCGACACCAGTCGACGTCAACTCTTCCCGCCGACTCAGGTATATCGAACCCCAATCTAGAATTTAGCAGCTGCGACACGTATTGCAGAGTCCATCCAGCCCTCTCAGTCGGAAGCTGGCAGAGGCTTGATGCAGATCAGGGATCTACTCCGGGTAGCAGGTGATCAGAATTCGGCCGTGTCGCAGTCGCGCAACAGAATTCACAGTCGATCTGTCACTGCGAATACGGTTCAGTCGGCTCACAGCCCCAGATCGCCTCTGCGGCGTGAAGGGCGCGAGAATCGGCGAGACCAATATGGAGACCGACACGACCGAGATGATAGGCATCGAGTGCCCAATTCCCCTCCGAGGGGTGGGTCTTACGCTCCTCGGCAGCAAGATGACAGACGTCAGCTCAGTGCGGGGCGAAGAGTTCCGGTCGACCCCAGAGAACCAGGCTTCGACGCGCGATCCATTATCGTGCAAGGCTTGGTCGACCGGAACAGAGCCCATCGAGGTGGACTCGACAGAGATGCGCCTACAAGCAGTCGAGTGCATGTTTCTGGTCCGGAATGTTTCAGCAGAGCTATCAGAGCCGCAGTGATCCCTCCCAATTTCAGGTTGGCAACAGGAGTCAGCAAGTTCACTGGTGAGTCTAAGCCTGAAACTTGGCTTGAGGACTACCGAGTGGCGGTTCAGATTGGTGGTGGGAATGATGAGGTGGCCATGAAACATCTGATCCTCATGTTGGAAGGTTCTGCCAGAGCATGGTTGACTCAGTTACCTCCTAGCAGCATTTACACTTGGGAAGATCTGTCCCGAGTGTTCATCAGAACGTTTGAAGGAACTTGCAAGCGACCGGCTGGATTGACGGAGCTGCAAGTCTGCGTGCAGAAGACCAATGAGACTCTCAGGGAATATATTCAGAGGTGGATCACTTTGCACCATACTGTGGAGAATGTGTCTGATCATCAAGCAGTCTGCGCCTTCAAGGATGGCGTCAAGAACAGAGAATTGAGTTTGAAATTTGGTCGAACCGGTGACATGACCTTGAGTCGGATGATGGAAATTGCTACCAAGTACGCCAACGGCGAAGAAGAAGACCGACTCCAAAGTGGCAAGCACAAGCCGAGTCAGTCGGAGAAGGGAAACACCAGTCGGAAACAGAAGCGGAAGGCAGAACCGGCAGCTCCTGGAGAGGCTCTGGCCGTGACTCAGGGAAAGTCTAAGGGGAAACCAAAAGGATCCTGGAACCCTAAGAAATTAAAGGATAAAGAAGGGAACGACGTGATGGACATGTCGTGTCACATCCACACGAAGAAAGATGAAGAAGGGAATATCATTTACCCAAAGCATACCACTCGCCAATGTTGACTCCTGATCCAGTAGTTCCAAGGAAAACAGTCTAAAGACAAGGAGAAGGAGTCAGACAAGGCCGAAGACAAGGAGGACAGTGAGGAAGGATATCCGCATATCAACTCCACTCTGATGATCTTTGCAGATGTGGAAAGCAAGAGTCGATTGAAAGTCATTAACCGTGAGGTGAACATGGTTACCCCAACAAAGGCAAATTATTTGAAATGGTCCCAAACACCCATCACATTCGACCAATCTGATCACCCGACTCATATTGCCACCCCTGGGAGGCAAGCTTTGGTGGTCGATCCAGTTGTCGAAGGCACTCGACTGACAAAGGTGCTGATGGACGGTGGTAGTGGGCTGAATTTGTTGTATACAGACACACTGAAAGGAATGGGCATTCCGATGTCCCGACTGAGCACCAGTAACATGAGCTTTCATGGAGTTATACCAGGGAAGAAAGCCGAGTCACTCGGCCAAATAGCTCTGGACATGGTGTTTGGTGATTCGAAACATTTTCGCAAAGAGAAGTTGACGTTTGAGGTCGTGGATTTTCAGAGCGCATATCATGCCATTTTGGGGAGACCAGCTTATGCACGGTTCATGGCTCGACCATGCTACGTGTACCTCAAATTGAAGATGACCGGACCCAAAGGAGTGATCACTGTCACCGGTGATCAGAAAAAGGCAGAAGAGTGCTTTCAGAAGGTCTCAAAGATTGCTGATTCCCAAGTGACAGCGGTCGAGTTTGAAGAATACAAGCAAAACGCAGATCCGAGTGACTTGCTGCGATCCAAGAAGCCCGCCACAGAATCTGCATTTCAGTCGGCCGGTGAGACGAAGCCTGTTCACATTCACCCGACCGACCCCGATGCAGCTCCAACCCACATCTCCACAACACTCGACCCGAAATAGGAAGAAGCGCTCATCCAGTTCCTCCGTGAGAACTGGGACATTTTTGCATGGAAGCCCGCTGACATGCCATGTGTTCCCAGGGGACTGGCTGAGCATCGCTTAAGAGTCGACTCATCAGCAAAACCAGTCAAAGAGCATCTTCGGCGGTCCGCCGTCCAGAAGAGAAGAGCCATTGGTGAGGAAGTGGCTCGACTGTTGGCGGCAGGATTTATCCGAGAGATATACCACTCCGAGTGGCTCGCTAATGTCGTCATGGTTCCTAAGAAGGACAAATCGCTCCGAATGTGCATTGATTTCAAGCACATCAACCGGGCCTGCCCAAAAGATCATTTTCCTCTCCCTCGCATAGATCAAATTGTTGACTCGACCACGGGATGCGAGAGATTGTCTTTTCTAGACGCCTATTCCGGGTACCACCAGATCCGTCTGTACGGACCCGACGAGGTAAAAACAGCTTTCATCACTCCATTCGGGTGCTTCTGCTATATCACCATGCCATTCGGCCTCAAGAATGCCGGAGCCACATTTATGCGAATGATTCAGAAGTGTCTACTCACTCAAATCAGTCGGAATATGGAAGCGTATATGGATGATATCGTCGTCAAGTCACGAAAGGGTTCCGACCTGCTCGCTGACCTCGCCGAAACATTTGCCAACCTCAGAAGGTATGATATCAAGCTCAATCCATCAAAGTGCACATTCGGAGTTCCTGGTGGCAAGTTACTCGGTTTTCTCGTTTCCGAACGAGGGATCGATGCTAATCCAGAAAAGATCGGCACTATTCTCTGAATGAAACGCCCTGTGCGAGTGCACGATGTCCAGAAGCTTACTGGATGCTTGGCCGCATTAAGTCGATTCATCTCACGACTCGGTGAAAAGGCATTGCCTCTTTACCGACTGATGAAGAAGGCAGACAAGTTCGAGTGGACTCCAGAAGCTGATGCAGCGTTTGCCGAGCTAAAAGCTCTGCTCTCCACCCAGCCGGTGCTTGCTGCTCCAATCAGCAAAGAGCCTCTGTTGCTTTATATCGCAGCCACAGGACAAGTCGTCAGTACAGTGCTTACGGTCGAGCGGGAAGAAGAAGGAAAAGCTTTCAAAGTTCAGCGCCCAGTGTATTATTTGTCTGAAGTCTTGACTCCATCCAAGCAGAGATATCCTCATTATCAGAAGCTTGTGTATGGAATATACATGACCACAAAGAAGGTTGCTCATTATTTCTCTGATCATTCCATCACAGTCGTCAGCGACGCTCCACTATCAGAGATTTTGCACAACAGAGATGCAACTGGTCGAGTGGCAAAATGGGCGATTGAACTTCTTCCCCTTGATATCAAGTTTGAGGCAAAGAAAGCCATTAAGTCCCAGGCAATAGCAGATTTCCTCGCCGAGTGGATTGAACAACAGCAGCCGACTGAAGTTCACTCGGAGCATTGGACCATGTTCTTTGATGGCTCTAAGATGTTAAATGGTTCCGGTGCTGGGGTTGTCCTGGTTTCCCCCAGAGGAGATAAGCTCAAATATGTGCTCCAGATTCACTTTGACTCCTCCAACAATGAGGCAGAGTATGAGGCCCTCTTATACGGATTGCGCATGGCCATTTCACTCGGCGTCCGTCGCCTGATGGTCTATGGCGACTCGGATTTAGTGGTCAACCAAGTGATGAAGGAGTGGGACGTGAGAAGCCCAGCCATGACTGGATACTGCAGTGCAGTGAGGAAGCTGGAAAAGAAGTTCGAGGGGTTGGAGCTCCATCATATACCCCGACTGAAAAATCAAGCAGCTGATGAACTAGCAAAGATAGGTTCCAAGAGAGGAGCCATTCCGAGTGGTGTGTTCTTGGAGCATATACACACTCCTTCAGTCAAAGAAGATCCTTTCACCGAAGAAACTCCACAGCCCAAGAGTGCCACAGATCCGACTGAAGTTGAAGTCCCAGCAGTGGTCGACTTGATTATGGAGGTCTTGGTGGTCATTCCCGACTGGACAGTTCCATATATCGCGTATATCATGAGAAAAGAGCTCCGGAGGATGAGGAAGAGGCTCGACAGATCGTCCATCGATCTAAAGCCTTTACCGTAATCAAAGGACAGCTATATAGAGAAAGCGCGACTGGACTTGGTCAGAAGTGCATAACACCAGAAGAAGGTCGAATCATCCTCAATGATATCCATTCGGGGACCTGTGGCCATCATGCGTCCTCTCGGACCATCGTGGCCAAAGCATACCGAACCGGATTTTACTGGCCAAAGGTGAATGAGATGGCAAAGGAGATAGTGGATAAGTGCGAGGGATGTCAGTTCTACTCTAATATGTCACACAAGCCTGCATCAGCTCTGAAGACCATTCCACTCGTCTGGCCTTTCGCAGTATGGGGATTGGACATGGTCGGTCCTTTGAGAACAGGGCGAAGTGTCTTCACGCACGTACTGGTGGCAGTCGACAAGTTCACCAAGTGGATTGAGGCTAAACCAATCAAGAACCTTGGCGCCGGTGCCGCCGTTAGCTTCATCAGGGAACTGATATTCAGATATGGAGTCCCGCACAGCATCATTACAGATAATGGGTCAAACTTTGACTCGGAAGAATTCAGAGATTTCTGCAACTCTCAAGGCACACGAGTCGACTACGCTTCAGTCGCCCATCCGCAGTCGAATGGACAAGCCGAGCGAGCCAATGGTCTGATTCTCAAGGGATTGAAACCCCGACTGATGCGTGATCTCAAGCATGCAGCTGGATCTTGGGTTGACGAACTTCCTTCGGTGCTTTGGGGACTGCGGACCACACCTAATCGGTCGACCGGAAGAACTCCATTCTTCTTGGTCTACGGAGCTGAAGCGGTCTTGCCGAGTGATCTTCTCCACAATGCTCCTCGAGTTGAGATCTACAACGAAGCAGAAGCTGAACAAGCGCGGCAGGACGCAGTCGACCTTTTAGAGGAAGAAAGGGAGATGGCTCTGATCCGATCGACCATCTACCAACAAGATTTGCGTCGTTTCCACGCCAGAAATGTGAGGAGTCGAGCCTTCCAGGAAGGAGATTTAGTTCTCCGAGTGGATCAGAAGAAACCACACAAACTTGCTCCTTCTTGGGAAGGGCCCTTCATCGTCACCAAAGTTCTCCACAACGGAGCATACCGTCTTTACAACGTCGAACATAATATCGACGAGCCCCGAGCTTGGAACGCGGAACTACTCCGCCCATTTTACACTTAAGTTTATCACTCGGATGAGTTGCAATAAAGTACTCCTGTAGTTCATGGATCTCAAAATAATAGTGTCATAGTTCCTCCATAATTTTTGTCACTTTTTATTTTGTCCAACAAAATTTTCCCCTCAGTGGGTGACTTAGCCGCGAATCCATTTCGCCTAAGTTTGTAAAATCCCTACCGAGTGGTGAGCCAGACTCCCACTCGGAGGCTTAGCTGCGAATCCATTTCGCCTAAGTTACAAAAATCCTACCGAGTGAAGAGCAAACCTTTCACTCGGAGGCTTAGCTACAGCCCAGTGCTCGCCTAAGTTATCAAAATCCTACCGAGTGAAGAGCAAACCTCTCACTCGGAGGCTTAGCTGCAGCCCAGTGCTCGCCTAAGTTATCAAAATCCTACCGAGTGAAGAGCAAACCTTTCACTCGGGGGCTTAGCTGCAGTCCAAGTACTCGCCTAAGGTATAAAAAATCCTACCGAGTGAAGAGCAAACCTCTCACTCGGAGGCTTAGCTGCAGCCCAGTGCTCGCCTAAGTTATCAAAATCCTACCAAGTGAAGAACAAACCTTCCACTC
>NC_041393.1:668977170-668978307 GCF_002162155.2 Triticum dicoccoides
TGATCTCAAGCATGCAGCTGGAGCTTGGGTCGACGAACTTCCCTCGGTGCTTTGGGGACTGCGGACCACACCTAATCGGTCGACCGGAAGAACTCCATTCTTCTTGGTCTACGGAGCTGAAGCAGTCTTGCCGAGTGATCTTCTCCACAATGCTCCTCGAGTTGAGATCTACAACGAAGCAGAAGCTGAACAAGCGCGGTAGGACGCAGTCGACCTTTTAGAGGAAGAAAGGGAGATGGCTCTGATCCGATCGACCATCTACCAACAAGATTTGCGTCGTTTCCACGCCAGAAATGTGAGGGGTCGAGCCTTCCAGGAAGGAGATTTAGTTCTCCGAGTGGATCAGAAGAAACCACACAAGCTTGCTCCTTCGTGGGAAGGACCCTTCATCGTCACCAAAGTTCTCCACAACGGGGCATACCGTCTTTACAACGTCGAACATAATATCGACGAGCCCCGAGCTTGGAACGCGGAACTACTCCGCCTGTTTTACACTTAAGTTTATCACTCGGATGAGTTGCAATAAAGTACTCCTGTAGTTCATGGATTTCAAAATAATAGTGTCATAGTTCCTCCATAATTTTTGTCACTTTTTATTTTTGTCCAATAAAATTTTCCCCTCAGTGGGTGACTTAGCCGCGAATCCGTTTCGCCTAAGTTTGTAAAAATCCTTACCGAGTGGTGAGCCAGACTCCCACTCGGAGGCTTAGCTGCGAATCCGTTTCGCCTAAGATATAAAAAATCCTACCGAGTGGTAAGCCAGACTTCCACTTGGAGGCTTAGCTGCAGTCCAAGTACTCGCCTAAGATATAAAAAATCCTATCGAGTGGTAAGCCAGACTTCCACTCGGAGGCTTAGCTGCAGTCCAAGTACTCGCCTAAGATATAAAAAATCCTACCGAGTGAAGAGCAAACCTCTCACTCGGAGGCTTAGCTGCAGCCCAGTGCTCGCCTAAGTTATCAAAATCCTACCGAGTGAAGAGCAAACCTCTCACTCGGGGGCTTAGCTGCATCCCAGTGCTCGCCTAAGTTATCAAAATCCTACCGAGTGAAGAGCGAACCTCTCACTCGGGGGCTTAGCTACAGTCCAAGTACTCGCCTAAGATATAAAAAATCCTACCGAGTGAAGAGCAAACCT
>NC_041393.1:668978317-668979931 GCF_002162155.2 Triticum dicoccoides
AGTTATCAAAATCCTACCGAGTGAAGAGCAAACCTCTCACTCGGGGGCTTAGCTGCAGTCCAAGTACTCGCCTAAGGTATAAAAAATCCTACCGAGTGAAGAGCAAACCTCTCACTCGGAGGCTTAGCTGCAGCCCAGTGCTCGCCTAAGTTATCAAAATCCTACCGAGTGAAGAACAAACCTCTCACTCGGAGGCTTAGCTGCAGCCCAGTGCTCGCCTAAGTTATTAAAATCCTACCGAGTGAAGAGCAAACCTCTCACTCGGGGGCTTAGCTGCAGCCCAGCGCTCGCCTAAGTGGATTAAAGAATGAGTCGACTGCAGTAAGCGTCTCGCTCTGAACCTGCAAAAGACATTTCGAGCCAAAAGCAATCATATTCAAACACCAAATTCAAGTTCAGATCGATACCTAAAGGAACCGAAAGTGCTCAGGCACTAAGCCTGTTAAGGTTTATCGGTTACAATTCCACTCGGCATACCGAGGCAAATTTAAGCGTCGAGCTAGAAGATGTTTTTTACCCCTCCTGCGGAGGGCTGGATGGTGCAACAAACTCATCAAGATCAATACCATCTGCGATCCGAGTGGCAGCAGCAAGGAAAGTTTCCATAAAGGACCTGAAGTCGTGTTTCTTGGTGTTAGCCACTCGGAGGGCAGCCAGCTTGTCTTCTCACGCATCTTTGCAGTGGACCCGGGCCAGACATAGAGCAACATCTGCACCACACCGAGTCGAGGACTTTTTCCACTCCTGCACTCGACCAGGGACAGCGTTCAAACGAGCCATCAGCGACTCAAGGTCGTTCTGGAGTGTCTCCCCGGGCCAGAGCGTTGAGTCGATGCGGGATGTGGCGACCTTCAGCCTTGCAAGATAGTCCACGGCAGCTGCAACACGGGACTCCAGTCGGAAAACATCCACGGCAACTTCGTCGTTCACCGAAGAATTGACGGGGTCAAGGTTTGGTTCCAGTCGGCTAGTCTCTTCTTCAAAGTTTTGACAAAGTTCTGCAAGGACGATCACCGAGTCAAAGCAATGGTCGAATGAAAAAAAAACCACAGTTGAAAGTGATTGTTGAAGGCTTACCTTCAAGCATAAGAAACAGCTTCTTGGCAAGACCACTCAGGAAGGCCTCCAGACCATTTTTCTTCTCAAGAGCAGCTTTCAGATTGGTATTTTCTTGTTCAAGCTTGGCAACTGAAGCTAACTTCTCGTCGGCAAGCTTGATCCTCTCAGCTAGTTCAAGGTCCTTTTTCCTTTGGGCCTCCCTCACCTTACCTGCAAGTTACAGCAAGATCAGATTTTGAAACGAATAAAGGGAAAAAGCAGTCGTCAAGGTCTCACCAAACATACCTTCGATCTCCTCTTTTGCCTTCGTCAGATTCTCCTGAACCAGCTTCAAATTCAGCTCGAGCTGAATGTGCTTGTTTTCCAGTTCAGTGTAGCGAGCCGCAAGGTCACAGGAGTTCTGTGAAGAACCAATCGACTAAATGTCAAAGATAATTCACTTCCGAGTGGAAAAGGAAAAATCACGCGTTTCTAAGACTACAGCCGAATCCAAGCATTCGACCGTAGTCTCGGGGACTACACCCAGTGGGTGCACTCAGCGTGCCCCCACTAATC
>NC_041393.1:668980176-668995648 GCF_002162155.2 Triticum dicoccoides
AAAAAAAAAGAAGAAAGCCTAAGGCCGACTGCCAGCAGTCGACCTTAGCCTTGGGGACTACACCCAGCGGGTGCACTCAGCGTGCCCCCGTTAACACGGAGTTTAAATTGAGTCAACCAGTCGCCATAGTCGAATGACAGAAAGACTGAAATTATAAAGCCTAAGGCCGACTGCCAGCAGTCGACCTTAGCCTTGGGGACTACACCCAGCGGGTGCACTCAGCGTGCCCCCGCTAACTCGGAGTTTAAATCGACACACCCAGTGGGTGACTACTATAAATTCTGGAAAGAAAAGTTTTTGATAGCATATCCTAACGAAACAAGCGACGGTCGACTGACCTGAACATTGCTTTGAAGGGCGGAACTGGCGTCGTAAGCTGCCTGGCTTGCATCCCGGATGGTCTTCAACTGCTCCATCATGATACCTGCCTGGCGTATCGCCTCCTTCGTGGCGCCAGCTTGGTCCTCTGGGACGTGGTGCGTTGTGAAGAGGGAGGGTTGCGGAGCACTCGTCAGCGGATCTGCGAAGGACACAGTGTGTCGAGTGGTGTTCTCCTCCTCCGCGACCAGAGTCTCAGGCACCGTCACATCCTGAGGCACCCCGCTGGCAGGCGTTTTCCTTCTCATTCTGTGCTTTAGTGGTTCCTCGTCTTCATCATCATCAGGGACAGTGATAACAACATTGGATGGAGCTACAGAAAAGAATCAGAATTAGAGATCATGAGTCAGTCGACTAGAAACGGTGTTAAGAATATAATACCAGGTTTTGAGGTTGCTGCGTCCTCCATCTCATGGTCGTCAGCCCGGGCTGAGGTCTCAGAAGTAGCAGCACTACAATTCCAAAGAGTCAGTCGACTAACTCCAGCGCCAACCAGAGATAAAGTTCACGCAAAACAAGAAGACTTAAGCAGCATGATTACCCTGATATGGTGGGGATGGACACCTTCATCTTCGGCAGGTGCTTGGTCGGCTTCGACGGGGCCGCCCTGGGCTGCTTCGACGCCTTTTCAGTCGGCGCCGGAGAGGTGGTCCGAGGGCGCTTGGTCGACTGAGTGACAGTCGCAACCCCCTTACCGCGTTCAGTCGCAGGGTCGTGGACAAGCTTCGACCGCCTTTCCGAGCGCGGTGGTGCGACCTCCTCCTCCTCCTCTTCTTCGTCTTCATCATCATCATCATCGTCGTCACCGTCATCGTCGTCATCCTCAGCGGCGTCCGAGTCCCACTCATCCTCCTGGCTCTCGCCCCCGCTCGCTTCTCCCTCCTCAGTCGGAGCCTGTGCTCCATTGGGCATCGAGTACAGCTCAGTGAGGGCCTGATGGACATCAAGACAAAGATCAATCGACCGATTGGCAGAGAAAACAGAAATGAATATGACAAATATACAATGGGAAGTGGAGCAGACATACCTTGTTTGGATCACTGTAACAGTCGAGTGGAGGAACCCTCCTGGCTCCGCGAGGGTTATCCTTGTTCCCAGTAACGGCGGCCATCCACCTCTCCAGAGTGGCATCGTCGACTGCTTCTGGATGGACCCGAGTCTCATCCTCGGTCCCGCAGTACAACCACATACAATGGCTCCGGAACTGAAGAGGCTGGATACGGCGCCTAAGGAAAACCTCCAGGAGATCCATACCCGTCACTCCCTCCCGAACCAATTGAACTACGCGCTCCATCAGCATCTTCACGTCAGCTTTCTCCTCCGGAATCAACTTCAGAGAGGAGGGTTTGTTCACTCGGCCCATGGTGAACTGAGGGAGTCCACTCGACTGCCCCGGCGTCGACTGATCCTGGCAGTAGAACCAGGTCGACTGCCAGCCTCTGACTGACTCGGGAAATGTCATGGCTGGGAAGGTGCTCTTGTTCCTCACCTGGATCCCCAGGCCCCCACACATTTGGACGACTCGGGTCTTTTCGTCGCCTGGGCTCGCCTTCTTCACGGTCTGAGAGCGACACGTGAATATGTGCTTGAACAAACCCCAATGCGGTCGACAACCCAGAAAACCCTCACACATGGACACAAACGCGGCAAGATAGGCGATAGAGTTCGGGGTGAAGTGGTGGAGTTGTGCTCCAAAGAAGTTCAAGAAACCACGAAAGAAAATGCTCGGCGGCAAAGAGAATCCGCGGTCAACATGGGTAGCAAAGAGCACGCACTCACCCTCTTCTGGCTGGGGCTGCCACTCCTTCCCCGGAAGCCTCGCAGCTCCATGGGGGATCAGGCCCTCGTTGGCCATGTCGAGGAGATCTTTCTCCGTGATGGTCGACTGGATCCAATCCCCTTGGACCCAGCCCTTCGGCAGGCGGGATCTAGACGAAGACCCGCCGCGGCTGGTGGATCGCCCCTTCGCCTTCTCCGTCGCCGACGCCTTCTTCGCGCGTTCCAGCGCCGTCGTCTTCTCCTTCACCATGGCTGCCGGTGAAGCGCGCGAGGAGAGGTTGTGCGGAGGCGAGAGCGAACGCGTTGGGTGGAGGCGAAGGGAGTAGAGAGAAAATGCTGAGGCACTGTTCAAAAAACCCTCGACGGGCGCATTTATAAGATCCCTTCCGAGTGGATGACAGGTGGGCCCGGTCGATCTAATCATATCCCGAAACAGTTGCGCGAGCGCGGTACGTGGCGAAAAAGGCGGCGCGGAGATCGAGGCGTCTATGCCCCGTCCCATCCGAGCGCCGCGGACCGCTCCGCTTCGCGCGCTCCCCCAAATTCCGTATCCCGCGGAATCCGCGAACGGCGGATCTGTCTGCCAAACACAAGATTCCCTGCGATCCGTCGCTCGGAAATCGGCGAGGTCCAAAAGATCACTCGACGAAGGAAAATAATGGATCGAGTCGACTGAAGAAAAGTTGCTCGCTATCAACGAAGAGATTTTTTTTGGTTCAAAGCAACGCACGACTAGCACGCGAAGGTTAATCGGAAACAACATCAACTCCTTCATCACTCAAGCCTCAATCCATTCGGGGGCTAATGATGGAGTCATGTACCTAGGGTAAGGTCACAGACCTGATCTAAGTACACTGCCCAAGGGCACCTTTAGAAGAGATCACCTTCCAGTCGACTTACGAGGGACTCACTCGACTGACTTGAAGGACTCGACCTCGAAGACTCACTCGACCGCCAGAAGGTCAAGAGGCACTCTGCACTGCAACGGCCTGTAATTAAGTAGACTTTATGATAGTAAAGACACTTTATGTGGGGCGTTACCAGTAACGCCCCGGACTTAACTCACCTTAAACCCTCTCCTACGTGGGCTGGCTGGGGTCCTGGCGCACTCTATATAAGCCACCCCCCTCCACAGGTAGAAGGGTTCGGCACTCTGTAACTCATATACACATAATTCACTCGACCGCCTCCGGGCTCCGAGACGTAGGGCTTTTACTTCCTCCGAGAAGGGCCTGAACTCGTACATCTCTTGTGTTTACAACCTCTCCATAGCTAGGACCTTGCCGCTCCATACCTACCCCCCACTCTACTGTCAGACTTAGAACCACGACACGTAACCCTTTACGACGAGCTCTTCGTCTCCTCCATAAACGAGAAACATGTCCTTTGTCCTTTTCAGGTACTTCAGGATATTTTTGACCGTTGTCCAGTGTTCCTTGCCGGGATTACTTTGCTACCAAACTTACGGCAAGGTTTACATCGGGTCTGGTACACAGCATGGCATACATAATAGATCCTATGGCTGAAGCATAGGGGATGACACTCATCTCTTCTTTATCTTTTGCCGTGGTCGGTGACTGAGCTGAGCTCAATCTCACACCTTGTAACATAGGCAAGAACCCTTTCTTGGACTGATCCATTTTGAACCTCTTCAAAATCTTATCAAGGTATGTGCTTTGTGAAAGACCTATGAGGCGTCTCGATCTATCTCTATAGATCTTGATGCCTAATATATAAGCAGCTTCTCCAAGGTCCTTCATTGAAAAACACTTATTCAAGTAGGCCTTAATGCTGTCCAGAAGTTTTGTATCATTTCCCATCAAGAGTATGTCATCTACATATAACAGGAGAAATGCTACATAGCTCCCACTCACTTTCTTGTAAACGCAGGCTTCTCCATAAGTCTGCATAAACCCAAACGCTTTGATCATCTCATCAAAGCGAATGTTCCAACTCCGAGATGCTTGCACCAGTCCATAAATAGATCGCTGGAGCTTGCATACTTTGTTAGCGTTCTTAGGATCGACAAAACCTTCCGGCTGCATCATATACAGCTCTTCCTTAAGATGTCCGTTAAGGAATGCCGTTTTGACGTCCATCTGCCATATCTCATAGTCATAGTATGCGGCAATTGCTAACATGATTCGGACGGACTTTAGCTTCGCTACGGGAGAGAATGTCTCGTCGTAGTCAATCCCTTGAACTTGTCGATAACCCTTAGCGACAAGTCGAGCCTTATAAATGGTAACATTACCATCCGCGTCCGTCTTCTTCTTAAAAATCCATTTGTTTTCTATCGCTCGCCGATCATCCGGCAAGTCTGTCAAAGTCCATACTTTGTTTTCATACATGGATTCTATCTCGGATTTCATGGCTTCAAGCCATTTGTTGGAATCTGGGCCCGCCATCGCTTCTTCATAGTTCGAAGGTTCACCATTGTCTAACAACATGATTTCCAGGACAGGGTTGCCGTACCACTCTGGTGCGGAACGTGTCCTTGTGGACCTACGAAGTTCAGTAGCAACTTGATCCGAACTACCTTGATCATCATCATTGGTTTCCTCTTCAGTTGGTGTGGGCATCACAGGAACATTTTCCTGAGCTGCACCACTTTCCCGTTCGAGAGGTAGTACTTCATCGAGTTCTACTTTCCTCCCACTTACCTCTTTCGAGAGAAACTCTTTTTCCAGAAAGCATCCGTTCTTGGCAACAAAGATTTTGCCTTCGGATCTTAAGTAGAAGGTATACCCGACAGTTTGTTTCGAGCTTTTCAGGTTGAAGTTTCTTGACATAAGCATCGCATCCCCAAACTTTTAGAAACGACATCTTAGGTTTCTTCCCAAACCATAATTCATACGGTGTCGTCTCAACGGATTTAGACGGTGCCCTGTTTAAAGTGAATGTAGCTGTCTCTAGAGCGTATCCCCAAAATGATAGCGGTAAATCGGTAAGAGACATCATAGACCGCACCATATCCAATAGAGTGCGATTACGATGTTCGGACACACCGTTTCGCTGAGGTGTTCCAGGCGGCATGAGTTGTGAAACGATTCCACATTTCCTTAAGTGTGTACCAAATTCGTGGCTTAAGTATTCTCCTCCACGATCTGATCGTAGGAACTTTATCTTTCGGTCACGTTGATTTTCCACCTCATTCTGAAATTCCTTGAACTTTTCAAAGGTCTCAGACTTGTTTTTCATTAAGTAGACATACCCATATCTACTTAAGTCATCAGTGAGAGTGAGAACATAACGATATCCTCCGCGAGCCTCAACGCTCATTGGACCGCACACATCGGTATGTATGATTTCCAACAAGTTGGTTGCTCGCTCCATTGTTCCGGAGAACGGAGTCTTGGTCATTTTGCCCATGAGGCATGGTTCGCATGTGTCAAACGATTCATAATCAAGAGACTCTAAAAGTCCATCAGCATGGAGCTTCTTCATGCGCTTGACACCAATGTGACCAAGGCGGCAGTGCCACAAGTATGTGGGACTATCGTTATCAACTTTACAGTTTTTGGCATCCACACTATGAACATGTGTAATATTACGCTCGAGATTCATTAAAAATAAACCATTGACCATCGGAGCATGACCATAAAACATATCTCTCATATAAATCGAACAACCATTATTCTCAGACTTAAATGAGTAGCCATCTCGTATTAAACGAGATCCAGATACAATGTTCATGCTCAAACTTGGCACTAAATAACAATTATTAAGGTTCAAAACTAATCCCGTGGGTAAATGTAGAGGCAGCGTGCCGACGGCGATCACATCGACTCTGGAACCATTCCCGACGCGCATCGTCACCTCGTCCTTTGCCAGTCTCCGTTTATTCCGCAGCTCCTGCTGTGAGTTACAAATATGAGCAACGGCACCGGTATCAAATACCCAGGAGTTACTACGAGTACTGGTAAGGTACACATCAATTACATGTATATCAAATATACCTTTGGTGTTGCCGGCCTTCTTATCCGCTAAGTATTTGGGGCAGTTCCGCTTCCAGTGACCCTTCCCCTTGCAATAAAAGCACTCAGTCTCAGGCTTGGGTCCATTCTTTGACTTCTTCCCGGCAACAGGCTTACCGGGCGCGACAACATCTTTGCCGTCCTTCTTGAAGTTCTTCTTCCCCTTGCCCTTCTTGAACTTAGTGGTCTTATTGACCATCAACACTTGATGTTCTTTCTTGATTTCAGCCTCTGCTGACTTCAGCATCGAGAACACTTCAGGAATGGTCTTCACCATCCCCTGCATGTTGTAGTTCATCACAAAGCTCTTGTAGCTTGGTGGGAGCGACTGGAGGATTCTGTCAATGACCGCCTCATCTGGGAGGTTAATGTTCAGCTGGGTCATACGGTTGTGCAACCCAGACATCTTCAGGATGTGCTCACTGACAGAACTGTTTTCCTCCATCTTACAACTGTAGAACTTGTCGGAGACATCATATCTCTCGACCCGGGCATGAGCTTGGAAAACTAGTTTCAACTCTTCGAACATCTCATATGCTCCGTGATGCTCAAAACGCTTTTGGAGCCCCGGTTCTAAGCTGTAAAGCATGCCGCACTGAACGAGGGAGTAATCATCAGCACAAGTTTGCCAAACGTTCAAATCGTCTTGCAGTGCTGGGAGAGCAGGTGGGTCACCTAACGGTGCTTCTAGGACATATTGTTTCTTGGCAGCTATGAGGATGATCCTCAGGTTCCGGACCCAGTCCGTATAGTTGCTGCCATCATCTTTCAGCTTGGTTTTCTCTAGGAACGCGTTGAAGTTCATGTTGACATTAGCGTTGGCCATTTGATCTACAAGACATATTTGCAAAGGTTTTAGACTAAGTTCATGATAATAAAGTTCTAATCAAATTATGAACTCCCACTTAGATTAGACATCCCTCTAGTCATCTAAGTGCTACACGATCCGAGTCGACTAGCCCGTGTCCGATCATCACGTGAGACGGACTAGTCATCGTCGGTGAACATCTTCATGTTGATCGTATCTTCCATACGACTCGTGTTCGACCTTTCGGTCTCCGTGTTCCGAGGCCATGTCTGTACATGCTAGGCTCGTCAAGTTAACCCTAAGTGTTTTCGCTGTGTAAAACTGTCTTACACCCGTTGTATGTGAACGTAAGAATCCATCACACCCGATCATCACGTGGTGCTTAGAAGCGACGAACTGTAGCAACGGTGCACAGTTAGGGGAGAACACTTCTTGAAATTTTCGTAAGGGATCATCTTATTTACTACCGTCATCCTAAGTAAACAAGATGCATAAACATAATAAACATCACATGCAATTATATATAGTTGTGACATGATATGGCCAATATCATACAGCTCCATTGATCTCCATCTTCGGGGCTCCGTGATCATCTTGTCACCGGCTTGACACCATGATCTCCATCATCATGATCTCCATCATCGTGTCTTCATGAAGTTGTCACGCCAACGACTACTTCTACTTCTATGGCTAACGCGTTTAGCAATAAAGTAAAGTAGTTTACATGGCGTTCTTCAATGACATGCAGGTCATACAAAAAATAAAGACAACTCCTATGGCTCCTGCCGGTTGTCATACTCATCGACATGCAAGTCGTGAATCCTATTACGAGAACATGATCTCATACATCACAATTCATCATTCATCACAACTTCTGGCCATATCACATCACATGATCAATCGCTGCAAAAACAAGTTAGACGTCTTCTAATTGTTGTTGCATCTTTTACGTGGCTGCAATTGGGTTCTAGCAAGAATGTTTTCTTACCTACGAATAACCACAACGTGATTTTGTCAACTTCTATTTAACCTTCATAAGGGCCCTGTTCATCGAATCCGCTCCAACTAAAGTGGGAGAGACAGACACCCGCCAGCCACCTTATGCAACTAGTGCATGTCAATCGGTGGAACCGGTCTCACGTAAGCGTACGTGTAAGGTTGGTCCGGGCCGCTTCATCCCACAATACCGTTGAAGCAAGAAAAGACTAGTAGAGGCAAGTAAGTTGACAAGATCCACGCCCACAACAAAATTGTGTTCTACTCGTGCATTAGAGAACTACGCATAGACCTAGCTCATGATGCCACTGTTGGGAACGTTGCAGAAAATTAAAAAATTTCCTACGGTTTCACCAAGATCCATCTATGAGTTCATCTAAGCAACGAGTCATGGGAGAGAGTTTGCATCTACATACCACTTGTAGATCGCGTGTGGAAGCTTGCAAGGTGATGATGGAGTCGTACTCGACGTGATTCAGATCACCGATGTCCAAGTGCTGAACGGACAGCACCTCCGCGTTCAACACACGTACGGGACGGGAGACGTCTCCTCCTTCTTGATCCAGCAAGGGGGAAGGAGAGGTTGAGGAAGTTCGCTCCAAGGGCAGCACGACGGCGTGGTGGTGTTGGTGCAGCAGTACTCCGACAGGGCTTCGCCAAGCGCTTACGGAGGAGGAGAGGTGTTGGGGAGGGGAGGGGCTGCGCCTTGGAGATGGGTACAGCAGCCCTCCCCCCACCCCTCTATTTATAGGGGAAGGGGCAAGGGGGGCCGACCCCTCTAGATGGGATCTAGAGGGGGGGCGGCGGCCAGGGAGGGGAGGCTTGCCCCCCAAGCAAGGGGGGCGCCCCCCTCAGGGTTTCCCCCCCAACCCTAGGCGCATGGGCCCAAGGTGGGGGGCGCGCCCAGCCCTCCAGGGGCTGGCTCCCTCCCCTTTGCGGCCCATGTGGCCCTCCGGGAGGGGTGGCCCCTCCCGGTGGACCCCCGGAACCCCTCCGGTGGCCCCGGTACAATACCGATAACCCCCGGAAACTTTCCGGTGTCCGTATGACAACTTCCCATATATAAAACTTCACCTCCGGACCATTCTGGAACTCCTCGTGACGTCCGGGATCTCATCCGGGACTCCGAGCAACATTCGGTAGTCACATACTAGTCTTCCTAATAACCCTAGCGTCACCGAACCTTAAGTGTGTAGACCCTACGGGTTCGGGAGACACGCAGACATGACCGAGACAACTCTCGGGCAATAACCAACAGCGGGATCTGGATACCCATGTTGGCTCCCACATGCTCCTCGATGATTTCATCGGTTGAACCACGATGTCGAGGATTCGATCAAAACCCTGTATACAATTCCCTTTGTCAATCGGTACGTTACTTGCCCGAGACTCGATCGTCGGTATCCCAATACCTTGTTCAGTCTCGTTACCGGCAAGTCACTTTACTTGTACCGTAATGCATGATCCCGTGGCCAACACCTTGGTCACCTTGAGCTCATTATGATGATGCATTACCGAGTGGGCCCAGAGATACCTCTCCGTCATACGGAGTGACAAATCCCAGTCTCGATCCGTGTCAACCCAACAGATACTTTCGGAGATACCTGTAATGCACCTTTATAGTCACCCAGTTACGTTGTGACGTTTGATACACCCAAGGCACTCCTACGGTATCCGGGAGTTACACGATCTCATGGTCGAAGGAAGAGATACTTGACATTGGTAAAGCTCTAGCAAACGAACTACACGATCTTTGTGCTATGCTTAGGATTGGGTCTTGTCCATCACATCATTCTCCTAATGATGTGATCCCGTTATCAATGACATCCAATGTCCATAGTCAGGAAACCATGACTATCTGTTGATCACAATGAGCTAGTCAACTAGAGGCTCACTAGGGACATATTGTGGTCTATGTATTCACACGTGTATTATGATTTCCGGATAATACAGTTATAGCATGAATAAAAGACAATTATCATGAATAATGAAATATAATAATACTTTTATTATTGCCTCTAGGGCATATTTCCAACAGAGCACTACGCCGAATCAGCCATACTTCGATGCTTACGGACATCTCCTGTAGGGATTGAGCTCTTGGCCAATCTCCAGGCAAAAACTCGGACTTTCGAAGGAACTGGAGTGCCCCAGAGTCTGGACCAAGACTGGCGGTCTGAATCGACCCGCGAGTGCCCCTCGTTGTGTTCTAGCCAATCTGTGTGCTGCTGTTTAGTGGAGGACAGGAGCTTTAACGCTGACCTCACCGTAAAGACTCCCTTGCGTTCATAATGCCACGCCCAGAAGTCATCGCGTACTCGAGAGCTGAGAGGGATATTGAGGATCGCTTCCTTGTCCATCGTATAGAAGTGCGTTTCAAGCACGTCACAATCCCATGATGAGGTGATGGGGTTGATGAGTTCTAAGACCTTATGTGGAGGATTTGACATTTTGTGGCACACCGGTCGAAGCTTAAAATCTCGTGGTATCCAATTATCCACCCAGATATTGGTGTCTTCGCCGGATCCAATGCGTTTCACTAGCCCGAGCTATAATGTGTCTCTACCTTCTATCAGAGAACGCCAGACTTGAGACGGTTTCCTGCCCAGCTCTACTTCAAGGATCTAGGAAGTAGGTTAGTAAACAACCTTGAGAATCCGGACGCTCAGGGAGTTTGGTTCATAGAGGAGACGCCAAGCTTGCCGCGCAAGCAGGGCTAGATTGAAGAGCTCGATGTCGCGGAACCCCATACCTCCCATGAATTTCGGCTGTGTCATGATTTCCTAGGAGACCCAAGCAGTCTTCCGCTCACCATTTTTTGATCCCCACCAAAACATCCTCAAGATACCATTGATGTGTTGACACATGCCTCTAGGAAGCTTGAAACAAGCCATAGAGTATGTAGGGATTGCTTGAGCAACGGACTTGACACCTCCTTTCCTCCAACAAAAAGTGTCTTCTCCATCCAACCTTGCACTTGCTTCCAAATCCTGTCCTTAAGATACTTAAAGGACCCCTCCTTGGCTCTGCCCACATCGGCAGGAAGGCCAAGGTATTTTTCGGACAGTTTCTCATTAAGAACTTGAAGTATTTGCTTGATCTCTTGCCTCGAGGATTCAGAACAACCTTTACTAAAGGATATGGAGGATTTCTCCTTGTTGATACGTTGCCCTGAAGCCGCACAGTATCTTTGAAGAAGGGTATCCACTCTGTTTGCCATCTCCGGTGTAGCATTAAAGAATAAAAGGCTATCATCCGCAAAAGGTAAGTGATTTACCTGGGGTGCGCCAGTTGCCACCGTGATACCTTTGACAATCTCATATGGTCTTGTGGATTTCAGGAGGCAGGAAAGCCCTTCAGCGGCTAATAAAAATAAGTATGGAGATATAGGGCAGCCTTGCCTGAGTCCTCGGGAGGGTCTGAACTCCTCTTGCTTGCCTTCGTTAAAGATGACTGAAAAGGAGACAGATGTAACACACCTAATCACTGTTTGTGTAAAACGTGGGCTGGTCCCCAGTTTGAGCATAACTCTCTCCAGATAATTCCATTCAAGCCTGTCATAGGCCTTCATCATATCAAGTTTTAAGGCACAATACCTGTTACCCTTCAACTTCCTTATTTTCATATAGTGGAGACATTCATAGGCTGATATGAAGTTGTCCGTAATAAGACGTCCTGGTACAAATGCTGACTGTTCTTCGGAGATGATATGGGGGAGAATAAGCTTGAGCTGATTTGCCAACGCCTTGGATGCAATCTTGTAGATCACATTGCAGAGGCTTATCGGTCGAAATTGTGCTAAATTGTTTGGACTAGCAATCTTGGGAATTAAAACAATGAATGTTTTGTTGATCTCCTCCGGGGAATCCTCTCCATTAAGAACTCGGAGCACCATAGCAGTAACCTCATCACCACACAACTCCCAGTGCCGTTGGAAAAAGTGTGCAGGGAAACCGTCAGGCCCTGGAGCCTTAGTCGGAAACATCTGAAACAAAGGCACTTTCACCTCGGCATTGTTGTACTGTGCATTAAGTGAGGCGTTCATAGAAGCGTCTACCCTTATGGGTATATGAGAAAGGACTTCCTCAATACCCACCGTATCTTCTGAGGCATACAAGTTACTGTAGAAGGATGTAGCCATGTCCGCCATCTCGTGCTCGTCCGTGCAGGTTGTACCATCCGGCCGTTGCAGCTCGACAATACAGTTCTTGGCTTTATGAGCACTAGCTTTGCGGTGGAAAATTTTGGTTTTGTTGTCCCCTTCTGCAAGCCACTGAATTCGCGCCCTCTGGTGCCACATGATCTCTTCCCTTAGACATAGTTCTACCATGCGGGCTTTCACCCTCTCCTCCTCATCTGATGGTCCCGTGTGGTTGGGAATTGAACGCAACTCCTCTAGTTGCTTGCGTAGACGGCGTAGTTCAGACCGGACTGCACCAAAAGTGGTTCGTCCCCAGCTTTGCAACCTGCCAGCAACCGAGGCCAGCTTGTCTGACAATTCTGTAACGGTGTGGGCTCTTCCTGTTGAATTCCATGCTTCAGTAAGCATGTCTCCAAACCGTGTGTCCCTCTCCCACATACACTCATAGCGGAATTGCTTTTGCCTTGCCCGCACACTGCTTGTATCAATTAGGTCATCAGTCTCCAGGAGAATCGGGCATGGTCAGACTTTGACGCGGTCAGGTGCTCAACAGAGGCAAAATGGAAAAGAGCAGACCAGCAAGGTGAAGCCAAGTAGACTCGTGTGCTGTAGATTCATCCTGAACGTGCATCACACCCCTTTTTTTGTGTCGAACGTGCATCCCACCCTTGATTGTGTGTTTCCTAACAAGACTTTGTACATTGCTTCCAGCGACTCAATGTTTTGCTTCCAGCGACTCACTAATTTGCTTCAACCACAACCAAATCTAATAGAAATTTGTATTAGATCTACATAAATTTGGTCCATTATAAATGTTTATTTCCCCCCAATCAGTTAATTAGTAACTTGTTTCTGTCGACTCAAAATTTTGTTTCCATTACAATGCGATTTTCCTTCTAATGATAGCATTTATATTTATTTTCACCGAAACATAAATTGTACATTGTTTCCTAACAAATGATAGTTTTCCATGCAACAAAAGCTTAATACAATTATGATAACAAAAAATAATTACATTATAGCAAAAACTGTTACAAGGTCCACACCAAAGAGTGCTGGGAAGCAAGGGTATTGTCTTGGGTTGCGGCGGCACAATAGGGAACACTTAGGCAAAATATTCCCAAAGGAAAATTGGCAAGATGGCAGCAAGCAGCAGGGACGTTGTCGCCGGCCAGCTATTAACCAGAACATGTGGATATCCTGGTCGCTCACACCCTACGCCGACAAGCACATCCTTAGGGAGGGCCTCGGTCGCTATCTCTGCCCATGTCTCCACGACCTCCTCTGCCGCCTTCAGATTGACGCCGCCGACATTGTGGGGAGACGTCAATGCAAGGCATTTGAGAATATAAGGATGCATGGTTGGCATCGTTTGGCACAAAACTTCGGTACAACAGAAGAACCATTAGAAAATAAGAATACCAAAACATAAATAATATGCAGTGGAAACACAAGAAATGAAATAAGCTTGGATTACACGAAGCAACAACTTGATCTATCGAAATATACATGATAGTTACTAGAAGCATAGAAAACTGGGATGAAAGAAAGCATTGCTATAGAAACATATATGAAATGTTAAAGTAGCTAGGAACCATAGCTTGCATGGACCAGCTATTTCAGCGATCAAAACATGTATGATAGACAACGGAAGCATATACAATTGAGACGGAGAAAAAATAATCAATACATAGGAAACATATGCGGCACAAAAGTAGTACAAAACATGGCTTACAGGAAGCAACGAATTGGCCTGTCACAACGTACACCGCTTTGTATTTTAATCAAAATGGTGTTGAAAGAAAAGAATAATAGAAACACAAAATTTATTAATTAATATAATAGAAACAACGAGCATGGAAGAAAACTACCTACGCCAAAGAAAAATACATACTCCCTCCTTCCCATATTATTAGGCTTATTAGTTTCAGCACGAAGATTAACGCAAGTCTATCGCTAGTTTATTACGTGAGCCGTCGTACAATTTTTTTACGTGAGCTAACAGCATGAGAGATCCATCAGACGTGATTTGTTTTATGTCCAGAAAAATAGGGATTCTTAACTGTACAAGAGAGAGAGGAAGTAGTCTGCGCCTAATATTATGGGATTGCATGAAAAAGCTAATACGCCCTATATTTTGGGAAGGAAGGAGTACTATAATACGGGGCATGTCATATTACAACAGTGATAACAATGACAACTTTTTTTGCAGAAGCAGAAAGCATTCTTTATAGACCAGAGAAGCATATGGAGTATAATTTGGAAGCCCGATCAGTATGAAGCATGAAGATGTGCTATCCCAATATAACACATCTTACTTTTAAGCATAGAGAATTGAACATGGAAATGCATGTTTGTGTCACCTACATACAAAATTCACCTAAAAACTGGTTGCATTATAGAGGTATGAAGCTGGAAATTTATGAAAATGGTGCATTATTAGTGTTGGGTGGAAGCATGAAATTTTGAAAATGAAACGAAAAACTTTGCCGCCAACTATGGACGCATATATTCAGAAGCTCTTTATACAGGAAGCAATGAAGCAATCTTTTCTTAGCATTTGTCACCATCATTCAAAGCACTGAATATGGACACCAAGGAATAGCCACGATTGTCTGCTTACATAGCTATGGGTTATCGAATTGTCTACAAAGCATGACCTACAAAAAGTTTGATGATAAATGACCTAACACAAACCAGAACAATACTAGGCAGCCACTGAACATACAAACCAATGAGTACTGTTGTTGGGTGAAATACAAATAAACTTGCACTGCAGAAATTACGAAGGAAATAACCAAATCCGGGACAGTAGATGCAGCCGATGGCGCACCTGATTTGACCTGGCAAAGCACGAACCGTAGATGAGTATGGGGGGCTCGAGCCCTAATGCCAAGAGGCCGTACCAGCTTGTCGCCCCGGGGTTGCATAAGTGGATTAGGGTATGTGGTTTGGAGAAGCAGGGGCGCAGCTAGCTAGTGGGGTGGCCGTGCAGGGAGGAGAGCAGGAGGAGCTGCTTGCAAGGCGGGGAGAAGGAGATCTGGACCAGGCGGGCTCCGGGCGGTGCATGCGAGGTGGGGCCGGTGCGGCTGCGTTTGCAATCAGGAGAGATTAGCGGAGTTTTTTTAGGGAGATATTAGGGGAGTGTTACGCATGGGGGAAAAAATTATATGAGACCAGGTCTCATATAAATCAGGTGAGACCCGCCCTGATGAATGCCACGTGTCATCCATCAGGATGGGTCTCACCTGCTAATCCGTGAGACCTGAATTTTTTTCCCGCATGGGGATACCGGTGATTACTTCCCTGCCGATTTTTTTTCATAAGAAGCACAATTTGTTAGCCGTCAGATTTCAATTGCATCGACGGTGTTGGTCTGGTCTGACGCTGCGT
>NC_041393.1:668995920-669016760 GCF_002162155.2 Triticum dicoccoides
ATCTAATCTCTCCCCCCCTGATTTCAGGTGGGGGGTGGGGTGGATGCTTTGTGATTTGTGAATGCCACGTGTCATCCATCAGGATGGGTCTCACCTGCTAATCCGTGAGACCTGAATTTTTTTCCCGCATGGGGATACCGGTGATTACTTCCCTGCCGATTTTTTTTCATAAGAAGCACAATTTGTTAGCCGTCAGATTTCAATTGCATCGACGGTGTTGGTCTGGTCTGACGCTGCGTGTGTATCAGATTATAGATAAGAAGCGTTTCCCAATGAATTAACAATCAACAAGGAGATGGCCGCGAACCAACCTGTGGTTGAGATGGTTAGGTGGACAGTGGTATCCCCAACCCACCAGGGTTCAAATCCTGGTGCTCGCATTATTTCTGGATTTATTTCAGGATTTTCGGCGATGCGCTTTCAATGGGAGGAGACGTTCCCGTCGACGACGAGGCGCCTACGGTGGCTTCGTAAATCTATGAGCGCTTGTGTCTGTACTGATGCTCAAAAAAAAAACTAGGAGATGGCCCAGCATCATTCATTTCACTGCCACCCGCCCACCCCCACCATCACAACATAAAATTGGCATATATCATATCCAAAAATTACTGCCATAATATAATCAGGAAACAAAACCAAGATCAGAAACAGCCATATACAATTTTCTATGAAAATAATGGATGTTGATCCGTGTTCCTTCCACCTCAAACCTCCATATTTCTTTCCCCCCATTTTGAACCTAAGAACAGCATATCCCAGAGAGAAAAAGAGAGAACACATTTTATACTTCTCAGCCTTTTTACCTGTTGCTAGGAAGATCCTTAACAGGGAGTTTCTCTTTTACTTCGGTGGTAAAACAATGCAAACATTGCTGGAGGTAGCTCAGTTTTACTGTAGCATTTTGGCAAAATGATTTTGCACATGAATAGCAAAAAAACCGGCGCACACGCGCATCTGCGACGTTTGTAAAATCGTACCTTGCTAGCGATCATGCGCAAAAACTTAGCTAATTCGAAACAGATCAACCTTGCTATATCATGAAATAGAAGGCGTGATCCACACCGGTGGTGCCGACAACGTACGGTAGTGGTGCCCGAGCGCCTCCATCTTCTTTACTGTGCCATCCTTGAGGCGGTACACCCCGACGGCCCGAGCGTCGGACTCGTCAGCCCATAAGTCCATGGGCTTGCCAAGCGCGGCGACCCTCGGTTCGTCGTCAGTGAAGTAGATGCAGCCAGCCTTGATATCTGAGCGCTCACTTGTTGGCACGCACAACAAGTTGTTCACCCCAACGAATAGCGCGAGGTTGCCAATGTCCCTCATCTCCTTCCACTGCCCGTCGTCGCCGATGACATGTACCTTGAAGGAGCACGTCCACCTATACCGGCCGTACAGATCCTTGCCCTTGGTCACCTGGGCGTACTTGAGCACCACCATCAACCGCCCACCCGGCGCCATCGCCAGGTACTTGCGATGGCATGGCGAGCCGCCTTCCTCAATGGCCAGCCTTGGCATGACAGCCGCGCTCGTGTAACCGCCGGACTCAGTGTCACGCTTGCCACGCCTCCACGACGCCGGAGTAGGAGACGGAGAGGAACCAGCCGTTGTGGTGGATAGCATCCTCCACGCCGTCGAGCGACGGCGCCAGCATCCACGCAGTGTCCGCCGCCGTGGCGAAGGCCGGGGCGCCGAAATCCGGGCCCAGGATCAGCATGGCCGTACCATAGCTGCCGGGGCGACGCGGGGAGGCCGGCGACTCGGCGAGAGGACAACCTTCCGGTAGAACGACGTACGCATTTCGTCGGCGGTCAACACCTGCGCCCCGTACACCAGAGACCAGACGCCTCGAGGAATCACTAATGAACGACGTCCCTAAGCCGAATCGGATGGCCATGAAGCGCCATATGTCCAGGATGAACCCCTCGTAGGGCGTGCGGAGGAAGACGCCCATGGTGGTGATGTCCGGGAGCGCGTGCTGCTCGCCCGTGGCGGGGTTGACGAGGTAGATCTGGCCTTGGTCGTCGGCCGTGGCGAGCCATCCGCGGGAGGAGCCGAGGACGAGGTGGTCGCGCGGGTACGGTGCACGCACCGTCGCTGCGCACCGATCGGCGAAGGAGAAGACCGTAGCGGCCGCTGGGTTCTCCTCGTTCTTGCCGGCGAGGAGGAGCCACGGGGCCGGCCGAAAATAGTCGTCGCCGTCGCAGGATGCCGTCGCAGGATGCGGCGAAGGCAATGCGGTCGAGAATCCCAAGCGGTCGTGGATGTCCGCCAGCAGCTCCGGCAGGAGGCTGGGCCAGTGTCTGGGAACGTCGGCATCAACCTTGGGGGCGATCGCTTTCCTAGCGGCGGCGGCCTTCTTTCGCCTGGCGGCGGCGCCCTTGCTTCTGCCCATTGGCACGTACTCCTACAGGTTTTTTTTATCACAACGTACTCCTACAGATCGCTCGGAGGTGGGGACTGATTTGTTTTTCAGTGCACAATGGTCCAGCTACGGGCTTTATCCGAGGAGGGAATGGGCCGGGGCCACCCGGTGAGATTAGCCCAACTCCAAGGATCTGAGGCATTTCGTCCGTCCATATCCGTTTGGATCCAAGCGGATAGAAAACGCAAAAGGATGGCTGTCCGTTTTTTTGCCATATTAGATCCATTTTGACCCAAATTTGGTCCTGATTTGCGTCGGTGCGGACACCCAACGGACGCCCGCGTTATCGTCCCTTGGCTCGCGCGTCTATGGCACATGCAGGCGTCTTTCCCTCCAACCCTTTATGGCGCCTTAAGTGCCGGTTACAGTTCTATCTGTAAATCAGCGCACAGCTCCCCCTCCTATTCAGGCCAGCTCATTAATTTTTTTTTAAACTCCAAACAATGAGCGGTCGACATGATTCAACTTTCCTCCTGGTTTTAGTACCAAACGGATAACCAACTAGGACACCCAACCTCTTGTGCCCAGGATGCTTTCTTTCTTCTTTCCAACGCTAAAAATACTTTCGGTTTTCGTTTTAATTTCAGTTTTTTTTTGTTTGGCCGGCTCTCTTCTAATTTTTATTTTCCTACTTATATTTCTTTTTTAATTTCTCTTTTCCTTTTAAAAATTTATTAATTTCTCTTAAATTTGTGAACTTTTTTAAATAGATGAGCATTTTTAAAATTGATGAACCTTTTTCTCAAATTCATGAGATTTCGAAAATAATGAAATTTTATTTCAAAATCCATGAACGTTTTTCAAATTTGCAACTTTTAAAAATGAGGCAAATACACCAGAGGTACAACAAGTTGCACTTGATGACCACTTTGGTGCTTGATGTTGAAAAATACACAAAACTGGTGCAAAAACTTGTGTTTTGGTGCATGTACGGTTCAAAAGCCAGATGCGGCCGTGTACAGCGCCACCTCGGCGTGACAGCGTGGCGGCGAGTCCTATTGTCAGTGGCTGGAAGCCTTTGGGCGGGATGGAGTTTGATCTTTTTTACAAATACCACCCTGATTTGATGTGGATTATCATAAAAAGTCTTTGTACGCATAGGCCTTGTTGTAGCTCTCAATAGAATAGCATGGATGCACCAAGCTTTCAGGCTCAATTCTTTCATGCCTAGCACATGCAACAGCATGATGACATGGTATTCCAGACAACTCCCATCTTTTACAGTCACAGTTGTTCATGTTGAGATCCACCAAGTATGTGTTGTTAAAGGATTTTACCTGGAAAACCCCTTCACCAGCTTCTTGGACCATACAATTAGCTGCCCACTCAATAAACTTGTCCAGCTTCTTCTGGATCTTTGGGCAAAGTCTCCCTGTCCACTTGTCTGACTCTCTCTGTTTGCTAACAATTCTGTTGGTTAACTTGATGTCCATGTTGTTCAATGCTGAAACAACTGGTAGTTCTCTTGCCTCGAGTATGTAACTACAATTAATTAGGAGTGGCAGACAAATAATTTAGCACTACTACAATGTGAATGCTAGTTGCAAAAACTTTTGAATGCGAAGGAAGAGAAGTGAGGAGCTAACATGTTGAATACCTCTGACATGTTGTTAAGCAATATATCACACTTGGGGAATGAGTTAAAAAAGGCCTTTATCCATGTTCTTGGAGCCAGTTTCTCAACCCATTTGTAAGCACCCTCACTATGTGACTTTATCTGGTCCATATTCTTCCGATATGCGATGTCATTGGTGGATCTTGCTATGGACCAAAGATCATTCTTCAACTGCTCACCCTTATGCACTTTGTGGAAATTTTGGTATAGATGCCTAACACAAAATCTGTGTTCTGCATGTGGGAATACCTTCTGCACAGCATTTATTAGACCCTACCAAGCAAACAACTTAAGTAAGAGGAATGTTGTCACAAAATGAGTGTACACAAATGAAAGCAATGTCAAGAGAAATAGCAAGTAGTGACCTTTTGCTTGTCACTCATGATTGTGTAGGACGATGTGTTGAATATATTAAGATCGGCCTTCAATGATGCCAAGAACCATTCCCAGCTGCTAGTACACTCCACTTCACACAAACCAAAGGCAATGGGAAATATACAATCATTGGGGTCAATTCCTATAGCTGTTAACATGTTGCCCTTGAACCTGGTCTTTATATGACAACCATCCAGAAAAATGATGGGTCTACAACCAGCAAGCCACCCTCTCTTACAAGCATCCAGTGACCAATAAAGAGTGCAGAAATGGTCTCTTGTCACTTTAGTTTTCTCGTTAGTCAATTGCTTCGTGCAAAGGACAAATGTGCTGCCAGGATTGCTTCTTCTAAGCTCCTGCCCATAATCCCACAGCCACTTGTATTGGTCATCATCTTCACCCCTAATCTCCCCAACCGCTGCCCTTCTTGCCCTTCCTAGCTTGCTTCTCTTTGGAATCATGTTGTCTTCAACCTGTACTTTATCTTGAAATTTCTTCAGAGACATTTTCTCATTGTCTCCGAACTCTTCTCTGAATTTTCTAATCAGAAAAGGTGCAGTCAACACCTTCAGATCCCAAGCCTTGGTGCATGTGTGTACTCCATTAAACTTCTTTATGAGGATGCTGTTTGTCCTATTGTCCTTGCCTGCCTTCAATTGCCAAGAGCATCCTGGTTTGCACACTACAACTAATATAGTTGTAGTATTCCTTGTCTTCTTCAGCTTCACTCTGTTTCTAACACTGTATGCACTTATTGCAAGTCTCAGTTCTTTCATGTCAGCAAAAACCATTCCAAGCCTGAAGGTGGGTGCATTCAAATCAGTAGCTGAGTTAAATGTTCTGAAATTGTATTTTAACTTCTCCTTTTCTTCTTTGGACAGATTCAGGTGAGAGTCGTCAAGTGTATCTTCTGGAAGTTCTGCTTCTATGTCTGGTATGAACTCCCTCTCTCTGTGATCATCCACATCCTTGTCCACATTCTGATCAAACAAGTCATCATCCCCCACATCTGGTTCAAAGTCACTGTCATGAAATTCCTCATCAGTTTCTTCTTCAATGCCTGCATCTTGTTGGTCTGTATCACTGCTCAACCATCCTTCGTCAATTTCTTCATCACCAACACCAGTACCTGAGGAACTACAACCTTCACCAAATGAAACAAACCTCCTATCTCTTTTTGCTCTCTTCTGTTTTGGACCTTCACCAGATGAAGCAAATTCTGTGAAAATGGCCTCTTTTGTAAAGCTAACATTATGTTTCCCCTTGTTGTCTTTGATTGGAGTGATAACCTTGGGCAATTTAGGAACTCCATATGCCGTGACAGCATCTCCAGTAAGAGTTTGCAGTGTATCACCATGGTCAATAATGAGGAGCAAATTTTTGTGCTCAATTGTTGCACCAATCATTAACAGTATGTCAGCATCACATGTAATCTGCTTCAGACCATCTGCTACTGACTTGCCAGGTTGACACCAATATATGTCATGCTTGGAAACACCTCTGTCATAGCTCAACTACTTGAGGAAGTCATCAATCCACAATATAGACCAAGTGTCACTATCACAATTGTCAAAGAAGTCCACTTCATAGTCAAGATATGTCATATTGCTTCCACTACCACAAAAGAAACCTTTATGGTGTATCTGGACAGTAAAAAGACCATCAAAAGGCCCTGCAAATTCAGTTAACACACAAGTTCAGCTAACCGATAAATGCATATGCAGTTAACACAACAAATAGGAAAACAGAGAAATGAATATGCATTTCAAATAAGAAGATAAATGTGTATTCAGTTAAACAAAACAAATTGTAAACTAAACCTATCTAAAATGATTGTTGACTGAAAGTGTAAACAGAAACTAGTAAAAAATCAGTTTAACTACACACCGTCGAAAAAAATCAGTTAATACACTGTAAAAAAATCAGTTAACTAGCTGTCCAAAAAATAGTTACATGCGTACATTCAGTTTGAATTATTCTCGCATATCCCTTTGCATATATTGTCAACCTTGAGAGCAGAAGATTGTCTCTAACCATAGGTTATTCTGTCAATCTTTGTTAACTGAAACTATCTACAATTCATGTGTTCAAAAGTTCAGTTACATTCAGCTGTTGTGCAAAAATTCAGTTAACACACTGCCAAAAAAATCAGTTACAAGTGTACATTCAGTTTGAATTAATCTCTCATATTACCTGCACACATTGATAACCATATGGGCAAAAGAATGTCCCTAGACATCTCATGGTCCTATTTAACCACTGAAATTATTTTTCATGACGATCTTCAACGAAATCCTATGACAAAACTACCAACTTTATAAACCCAAGATAAACCCTAAGAAGAATCAGATCTTCAGGGCCTCGATGCTTTTGTGGAACCATAGCTAATCATACCACACTCAGAACTCGAAAAATAAATCATCTCCACGACATGATCGAGTACAACTTTTGCCCTAACCAAAACATGGTACGGGCAGGGCTGAGAGAGGGGTCAGAGAGGCGTCGGAAAGGGCAGAAAGGACTCGCCATAGCGTGGTGCTTCCTCGCCGGGCGGGCGGCGCCGAGGCTCCTCCGTCATCACCTCACCGTCGGTGCTCGAGGGCCGCCAGTGCCGTCTCCGCCTCGAGTTGATCGCTGGAGAAAAGGAGAAACGAAACAGAGGAGGCGCACAGAACAGGGCAATGTGTACGCATATAGATGAGTTTCAGTTAACTCCAGCCCGCCCGCATCAAATCAGGGTGGTATTTGTAAAAAAGACCAAACTCCATCCCGCCCAAAGGCTTCCAGCCACTGACAATAGGACTCGCCGCCATGCTGTCACGCCGAGGTGGCGCTGTACACGGCGACATCTGGCTTTTGAACCGTACGTGCACCAAAACACAAGTTTTTGCATCAGTTTTGTGTATTTTTCAACATCAAGCACCAAAGTGGTCATCAAGTGCAACTTGTTGTACCTCTGGTGTATTTGCCTCTTTAAAATTGACGAACTTTTATTCAAATTCAAAGATTTTTTTTCAAAATTGATGACCTTTTTCAAAATTTGAAATTTTTTGAATTTGTGAAGTTTTTTAAAATTCTTGAAAATTTTCAGATTTTGGATATTTTTATTATTTTTCCTATCTTTCCTAGTCCCAATTATTCCTTTTTATTTTTTAAAAACATTGTAATTTATTTTTCACATTTTAGTCATTAACTTAAATATTTTCTAAAGTTTGTTAATATTTTAAAAATATATGAACATTTTTAAAGTCTGTGTTAAATTGCGAAGCTTTTTTTTCAAGTTCGTAAACAATGTTTGAGATCCACAAGTATTTTAAAAATTCACGGACATTTGTAAAAAATCCATTAACATCTTCTGATTATAAAATTCGCATATAAGAAAATTTATAGCTTGTTTTTTCTTGAGCTTGTACTGGAACAAGTGAAAAAAATAAGAGAGCGAGTGGGGCAGGAAGCCGAGCTGAGCGAGCGAGAGCTTCGTGGGCCGTCCAACATAGAAGCAATGTCAAGGTTTCAGTGTGGAATAGGAGCTCTGAGTGGGTTCACACAACCACCACGAGCGGTCAAAAACATGTAAAGGACACCACAGTCATGCAACGAACAACTCCACTCTCCTCTCAGAATAAATATCGTCTCCAACACCAACGTCCCAACATGATATATGTATAAAAAACATCACTAGACCATCATTAAAACCCAAGCTAGCGCAAATAAAACCCGAAAAACAACCGCAGTAATCTGCTAAAGAAAAAGAGAGTTAATCCCATCAGTGAAAATGACACGGCCGAAGCGTCCGTTAGCCTCTATATATAGTATCCGCTATTCCTAAAAAGTAGCATCCCATTCTGGAATTTTCTTACATTCTGATGATGCCATGTCATCACTCCCACGGTTTTCGATCCCACCACTCGCTGACGAACTTTTTCTTCCAAACGAATACCATCTCGCCACTTCCAATCTTCTCCATGCTAGCATATGATGTATTGTGTTTGATTATTGCATAGTTGTAAAATATTAGTATAATAGAATGGAAATTCTCATATATGTTTGCATGTTTTTAGGACATGCATGTTTGCATGTTGAGGTGGAGCTTTTTCCATGTATGTTGCATGATGAAGTGGTGTGCTTGCTTGTTGAGAGAAATATGTTAATAGGGGCTAGAGATATGAATGAGCCAACAAGCACCCATCTATTATAGCTTCACTAATTTTCGAGTACTGCCAACCCTTTCTATTTCGTAGGGTTCAACCTCTCATGAGCTCACCTTGATTGATTTTGGTAGCTCGAAGCGGCACTCGCTCAGAGGCGGCAATACTCCACCGTTCATATGCATGATAGCGGGAAAATCAAGATGTTGGGGAGGGCTAGGCCACTGCTGGCCACCTCCTACCTCCGCCACTACGGGCAATGCGCAATTAACGCAGTGCCATGGTCGTGGAGATGCAACATGGGATGAGGGAGTTAGAGGGAGCCGGCACTGGGGAGGTGACACCGTCACGAGTCACGACGTAGAAGGGACACTCGGGATAGCTGGGCGGCACTGGCATATTTAGTTGTGTAAACGTCATATTTACACCAACAATTCACTTTTTTTTCAACACATCAATTATAATGTTATACAGAATAGAATAGCTAAAATATAACTAAGAGAAAATTTGAGAAATGTATAGCTATGTGATATTGTAAATGGTGATATTTCTATGAATGTAATCAAAGTTAATTAAGTTCGACTTAAATAAACATAATATAACACATGTTCCAAGGAAAGAAACTCAAGTGGCGTGAGGTCATTGCCTGTATATATAGGGAGAGAAGCAAGTGTATGTAGATATTTGCCCGCAACGCAGTCAAAATCTGCATGCTATGCTTATCCTTTTGAATTGTTATTCCATGCCAACGCGCGGGCATTCGGCTAGTGTATATAGAAGGGCAAACTTGCTGATCCAGGGATATTTGTACAGATCGGGTAGGTTTGTTAGGCTACGGAGCAACGGAGATTACATACTCCCTTCATGCCAAACTATTAGGCGAACTTTTCTGAACTGTTTGTCAATCACTGTGAGTGCATGTCATGTAAGCTCGCATGATGGCCAGATCCACAAGAGAGGGTTTTTTTTTTTTGAAACAAGAATCCACAAGAGAGTTGACTGCCATCTCAGATTCAGGTCGTCGTGTTTTCTAGAAAAAAAGAAAAGATTCAGATCATCGTGTGGACAGCACTCACGCATGTATCATAGTAATATAATAAGTTTTTACTTTCGGAAAACAGAACATCGAAGGGCATTTGGTCTAGTGGTATGATTCTCGCTTAGGGTGCGAGAGGTCCCCAGTTCAATTCTCGGAATGCCCTTGATTTCTTTTTTGTTCTTTTTACCGAAAAAATGAATTCCTTCTAGATGCCATGAAAATCAATTTCTGCATGTACGATAAATGTAATCGGACGTCGATCATTTTTTGTTCTTTTTACCGAAAAAATGAATTCCTTCTAGATGCCATGAAAATCAATTTGTGCATGTACGACAAACAGTGCGTCGACTCTTTCTTGCTTGAGAGCAACGTTTACACCACACATACCGATCGGCATACATATGTGATGGGATCGATCTTCTTTTCGAGAGTCTTTTATACATACTTCATCATTGTCTCGATAATTCACACAGGCACGCGTGCCTCGTCCGTCCATGTTTTAAAAAATATAGGGTTTTTCTTAAATAAAATGACGAAAGATAGACCTAGTTTTTTCTTTCGATGGTGCAAATAGTGGAGAAATATTGTACTAGTCAGAACCAACAATATCTAACTCTGCCTTCAGTCATACTCCCTCCAGTCCTTTTTACTTTGTATATTAGCTTTGGTTGAAGTCAAACTTTGTAAGGTTTGATCAAGATTGTAGAGGAAAATATCAATGTTTTTAATACCAAATCAATATTATTACATGCATTCTATAATATATTTTAATATTAAATTTCTTCGGTACTGTAGATGTTGATATATTTTAATATAAAAAGTTGGTCAAAGTTTACAATTTTTTACTTAATACAAATCTAAAACGCTGACTAAAAAGGAAAGGAGGGAGTACTAAATAATGCAAAGAACCAGACATTCGCAGCAAATTTAGGAAACATGAAGCGGTGTCTATATAGGGTATCATTGTCTAGGTAGTATAGTGCATAGTAACATTAATTGGTAATGACCAAAACAACGGAGTAGCAACATGCTCCCCAAGATGAGTTATGTAACTTCTAGATCCTTGGCTAAACATGAACTCTTCCATAAAATACATGGAGTGAGCCTAGGTAACTAAGGAATAATAATAAGCAACACATAAGCATGGAGCCAACCAGCTTGTCGGGCCGTCCACTATTCTCGAAGTGCTACCAGAAAGATCTTGCCCATGGAGCAAATGTTAACTGGTATCAGCTAGCCAAGACATTTTCTACACCCAAGCATGTCGCATAATTTCAGTGGTATGACAGGAAACTACGGGTACCAGCACCGCCTGCACTTGGGATTTACCATAGTACACTTCAGAAGCTTAGTGCAATATAAGCATAGGATCTAGAAGGAGAAAGTTTTGGTCTATGTTCTTCAAAAAGAAAATTTAATTTAGCGATTGTACTTCCTTGTTTAATCTCCTCCTGGTAAACTTCGAATGAATTAATTGACCATGTTGCAATCCCAACAGAAAGGGAATACATGGTGCGCGACCGACTGGTCAGCAAGGCTTGCTGAAGAACACCATGACGGTTGTTAGGTCCACCCCCTCCAATGCTCTTCGGAACACCTTCAACATGGAGGATGTAACGGGAGAGGCAGAGCGACGTGGAGTACTGAAGGACGGAGGGTAAGCATATGGGGTTCGTGTATGTACAAGGGCCCAATCAACCGCAAGCCAGCACAATCAACCACAGGCCTCCAATTTTGCCATGAGAGTGGCGGACCTATAGGACAGTTTGCGGGTACTATTGCAGTGCTATATGGATCCAACGGTCAGGGATGATCAAATCACAAAATCAGACAGCCAGGAGCGCACAAGATGTGAGAGGGCTAGGAAGGGGTTCGATTTTGCAGTCGTAAATAAATCAATGACTGACGTTGAACTTTACTTTCTGAATCCACGAATTCAATTCAGATGTATCATGTCAGCCATGCAACCTGGAAAAATATTACCAACGCCTTATGAATCATAGATACAGAGAGCCATTTGAACCATTGGAACTTAATAGTCAACGAGCCTAGATAAATATCCACAGAAAACATTCAAATTCTTTAGCAGGCAATGTATGTGTCGGAAGAGAATAGGTAAGTTAAGGTGGAGATAGATTGGCTTAAATGATATGCGCATCAAGGACAATGCCGGCGGTCGTATATATAGAGGAAAAACTTGCCGATCATGGTCATGTGTTTAGTTTATCTTTACTAAATAATAAAAAAAATTGGGTTACTGGGCGTCCATCATGGCATTTTGCAGAAAAGTCTCTTTGTTTCAGAGAATTCATCCCGCAGTCCTGTTTTAAGTAAGAAAGAATCCTTTTTTTGTATTTTACACAAAAGCCCTTGTGTTTTCTTGAAATCAACCCGCTATCCGTATTTAAGTCACACCCAAACCGTTATTTTACATTTTCTGAAACCCCCCTGACCTTTTAGGTAATTCATTCGCGCATCATA
This sequence comes from Triticum dicoccoides, assembly GCF_002162155.2. Taxonomy (NCBI): domain Eukaryota; kingdom Viridiplantae; phylum Streptophyta; class Magnoliopsida; order Poales; family Poaceae; genus Triticum; species Triticum dicoccoides. The sequence continues at coordinate 669,008,001 of NC_041393.1, forward strand.
TTTAATTCAAACAAATGCTTTTCTAAATCATCCATATCTTTTAAACCATAACTCCGATTTGAACATGTTATATATAAAATTTGATTAGAAAAATATGTAAAATATGAATATGAGATTAATTTTACCTGTTAGGTATTTTTAAATATTATTTTGAAAGATATTTAAGTCAAACAAATGATTTTCTAAATTATCCGTATCTTTTAGACCGTAACTCCGATTTTAACATGTTATATATGAAATTTGATTAGAAAAATGTGTGAAATCTGAATATGATGTTAATTTCACATGTTAAATATTTTTTAAATATTATTTTGGAAGCAAACTTATAATTTATAGCGCATGATCCATTTTTCTTTCGTACCGGCGGCGGTCCGGATTGCAAATAAACACCCCACTATAACCATATAGGGGAAAAACATCGATAACAACACATGCATACCTCTGAAAAACGTCCTAGGGGAAAACTACAGATTTCTCATCGCGAGAGTGAGAGAAAACGAGAGCGAGAGAGGGAGAGGGAGGAGAGAGGGAGAGAGAGACGCTTTAGGATTAAGCATATTCAAACACATTTTGTTTTGTGTGAACACTGAGGCCATCGCCGGCGAGGGTGAGAAGGAGGATAAGCAGCAACACAAATATGATGCCTTGCTAAAATAAAGGAGATGGACCTACCGTTGTCTTGAGTGACGGTTGTTGGGTCAAGAGCGTGCGTTATTTTTTTTTTCTTCCGTTGCAACGCACATGCTCCTTTTCTATAGTTTATATAGAAGGGCAAAACTTGTCGATCGCGGTCATATGCTTATTTATATAGAAGGGCAAACTTGTCGACTGCCGACTGAGGGACATATATACAAGTTGTTATAATCACAACTATTAGTTCTTATCTACACAGGCACTCAGTTTGTTTTTTTAATAAAAGATAAGCTCTTCCATGCCTAACAAACCTATGAAATTTTACAATACCAAATTCGTCAAGAAATATATATTTTATGAATATATATATGGATTTGGAAATATATTAATAAAGAGAGGGCATTTGGCCTAGTGGTATGATTCTCGCTTTGGGTGTGAGAGGTCCCGAGTTCAACTCTCAGAATGCCCCAATTTTCTCTTTATTTTTTGTGCCCCAATTTTCTCTTTATTTTTTGTAAACATATAGAGAGATATCCTGCCCTGTCCAATGATTTTCTCTTTATTTTTTGTAAACATTCAGAGAGATATCCTGCCTTATCCAATGGAGGCCTGACGTAATCGTCTTCTTCATTAGAGCTCAATTGATTTGCTAGCTGCAATGCAATTTCCCGCGAACCAAGGCAGGCAGCCACGGCTTCCTAAGCACAGAGTCAAGTGAGCTTACCGCCTAGATAGGGATGAAAATGGAGTGGAAACATTCCGTTTTTTCGAAGGAAAAATGGAAACGGAGGGAAAATATGGAAACGGAAATGGAAATGAATTTTTTTTATGGGAAAATGGAAACAAAAATGGAACGGTGTTTTCCGGTGGAACATGCATAGAAACGGAATTTTTCGTTTCCGTGAATATTGAATTTCCGTTTTGATCATAAACATATGGCTGCTTTGTAGCCCAACCACACCAAAAACACACAATGACACACTGAGTAGAATGGATCATTTGAGGCCCAACTTCTATCACCACACATGTACTCAGCTTGATTCTATGTGCAATTGTCCAGTACTACTATAATCTCTACTCCTAATGGAGCAGTTGGTAGTCTCCGCCGGTCAATTTTCGTCCCACCACTTTCGTCCGGTTTTTTTCCGTAGGTTAACCATCGTAGATTTTTTTCGTCGCCTCCCCCACTTCACCGGTTTATTTTCACTTCACCCTCTCACACAACGAAAAAAACTGAACGGATCAGAACTTTCCATACTGACGCAAATTATTTAGTAATGTCTTTATGTAAAAGAATCAATCACAATCAATCTGTAAAGATCAAATCTAAATTAATTAATCTTCATAACGTTTGTTTCCTTCCGAATCACATCCATAACTTCCTTTCTTGTTTGGGTAGAAACTGTTTGGTAGCAGAGATTAGGAAGCTTCCTATGAGTGTAGTAATAGGAAGTATTGTTTTTCTTGATGATTTGTTTCCATGCATGATGATAGTAAATTAGGCCAACATTCACCACTATTTATCAACGTCATCAATCGTATCCATTCCTACCAGTTTTAAGGGAATCTGGTCGCTATGTATTTTCTAAGGGGATCCGCTCGCTAAGTCGTCGTCGCACGTTATTTTCACAAGCAATTCCCTTAAAAAACACAGTGTCCTACCTCGACTTCCCTACCTGGACGCCTCCGCTGCCGCCCACCGATCTCGCCGCCTCCCGGCGATCCCCTTCTCCCTCCCGCAGCTCGAGCGACCCACTTTTTTGGCCACAAGCACCGACTGCCTCTTCGCCCATGTGTCACCCCTCCTCTTCACCATAACCACGAGCACCATCCGAGGCGGAGCCGCGACGCCTCCACAGATGCGGCGAAGACACCATATCCAGTGGAGACGGCGGTGTAAATCTTCTACTCTGTTCCTTCCCCTGGTTACCGGCCTGGTCCACGCCCCCTCTGCTTTGTGTGGATCTGCTCATGTGCAGCAGTAAACTTATTTAGGTAGAACTATTCTTCTAGGCCTTTTTTTGTTACTTACAAATTGACTTTTTGAGCCAATGCTTACGGCATGAAGTATTACCTATAGTTCCTTAATCAATCTGCTTGTCCATCGTTTCATTTGGTTCAATTACTATTAGCAAGAACACATTGTGAAACCGTTAGCTTATGAATATGTGCTCTTCCTGCAATAATAACATTTGCAATGTAAGGACCGAGGCACACCCATGCATCAGGATGATGTGCACCACGTGGGAAGTAATACTAATATGGCCTAAGTGGATAATGAAATATCCAAAGATACACTTAACTGGATCAATTTTTTTCTCTGGAATTGTTCCTCATGATGCGCAGATGTAGATGCTATATTTTTAAATTTTCAAATCACCTATGCATGCCAATGTGAATCTGATCCTTTTCATTAGACAGTGTGTTCCCGTCAATCCATCCATGCACCGTACCGATTTTTTTACTCTATTCAGGTTGCAATTACGAACAAGTAGCATATGTATGCACTGAACTACTTGCATAAGACAGTGAAATACTTCTTACTCGCGTGAGTGGAATTTTGGAATAGAGAAAGAACATACAACAGAGATCACGTAATTAATTGATTACATAAACCGAGATCACGTAAAACAAGTTTGATAGCGTGTGTGTGTGAAATAGATGGATTATAGTCCCGTACCCAATAAGATGGATATGTGTGTGTTAGAGAGAGGGAGAGGGGGAGAGAGAGTCAGGAAGAGGGAGGGAGAGTGTGTGTGAGGATTTGATGGTAAAAAAGGTCGCCAATGTCGTAATATTGAACTCTTAAAGTTAATGTGGCCCCGTTGCAGCGCACGGGCGTTCTTCTAGTACTACGTAAGCTGTTAACACAATGATATTATTTTGTAGCCATGTTAATTAACAATTCAGTAAATTTGTTTGTGTTTGTGTGTATTTCTCTATGATTCAAAGGGGTTTTAAGTTCCGGTCAACACCCACTTATGTTTCCGTGTCTGCTTTGTATTCGCTCCGTGTCCGTTTCCAGTAGTATCTATTTCCGTATTCATTTCCGGGGTTTCTGTATTCGTTTCCGCTTCTGCAAAAGAATATGAAAACAAATGTGGTAGCACTCAATTCTGTCCGTTTCCGCTCCGTTTTCATCCCTATGCCTAGACAACTCCTTCCTTATAACATACACATGAGGCCTGTGCACCTCCAGGAGGTCCTATGTTCAAAACATACACATGAGCACCCATCTCATTATCTAGGTCCACACATCCCTCTCTCTTTTGAAGCACCCACACCTCTCCACGCGATGCGTTCTCTTGGTCTCTCTCCCATCCAAAAAAAGGCACACCGCCATGCTCGTCTTGCTACCCCCATCTATTTAGTTGTCTCTCTACAACAAACAAGCATTCATCTCTCTCTCCGCTATCTCTCTCTACCACACATAACCTTACACCCCCTAGCCAGCCGTGCTGTCGAGGTCTATCTAGCTCTCTCAAAGGCAAACAGACGTTGTCTTTGTGTCCCTTCGTCGCACTCATACTATCGCTCTCCCATTACCCCAACATCATAACCTTGTCGATCCTGACGTTACACGCACCCCACTCTCTAACACACACACACACACACACACATGTACACACCATCTCTCTACCATTCGGACACTCCTCTCTCTGCGACACACACACACACAATCTTCCAAACACGCATATGTGCCTCTCTTGTTACGTTTCTCTGCCATTTTGCCGTGGTGTTCCAGGTGGCGTTAATTGTGAAACTATTCCATGTTGTTTCAAATGAATACCAAACTCGTAACTCAAATATTCTCCTCTACGATCAGATCGTAGAACCTCTATTTTCTTGTTACGATGATTTTCCACTTCACTCTGAAATTCTTTGAACTTTTCAAATGTTTAATACTTATGCTTCATCAAGTAGATATAACCATATCTGCTCAAATCATCTTTGAAGGTAAGAAAAAAATGATGCCCGCCACGAGCTTCAATACTCATTGGACCACATACATCGGTATGTATTATTTCCAACAAGTCAGTAGCTCGTTCCATTGTTCCAGAGAACAAAGTTTTAGTCATCTTGCCCATGAGGCACGGTTCGCAAGCAACAAGTGATTCATAATCAAGTGATTCCAAAAGTCCATCAGCATGGAGTTTCTTCATGCGCTTTACACTGATATGACCCTAACGGCAGTGCTACAAATAAGTTGCACTATCATTATTAAACTTATATATTTTAGCTTCAACACTATGAATATGTCTATCACTACTATCGAGATTCAACAAAAATAGACCACTCAGCAGGGGTGGATGACCATAAAAGATATTACTCATATGAAGAGAAAACCATTATTCTCTGATTTAAATGCATAACCGTTTCGCATTAAACAAGATCCTGATATAATGTTCATGCTCAACGCTGGCACCAAATAACAATTATTCGGGTCTAAAACTAATCCCGAAGGTAGATGTAGAGGTAGTGTGCCGACCACGATCACATCGACTTTGGAACCATTTCCCACGCGCATCGTCACCTCGTCCTTAGCCAATCTTTGCCTTATCCGTAGCCTCTGTTTAGAGTTACAAATATGAGCAACAGAACCAGTATCAAATACCCAGGGGCTACTGCGAGCATTAGTTAAGTACACATCAATAACATGTATATCAAATATACCTTTCACTTTGCCATCCTTCTTATCCGCCAAATACTTGGGGCAGTTCCGCTTTCGGTGACCAGTCACTTTGCAGCATAAGCACTCAGTTTCAGGCTTAGATCCATACTTGAGTTTGTTCTCTTGAGCAGCAACCTTTTTGTCGTTCTTCTTGAAGTTCCCCTTCTTCCGTTTTCCCTTTTTCTTGAAACTAGTGGTCTTATTGACCATCAACACTTGATGCTCCTTTTTGATTTCTACCTCCGCGACCTTTAGCATCGCAAAGAGCTCGGGAATAGTCTTGTTCATCCCTTGCATGTTATAGTTCATCACAAAGCTTTTGTAGCTTGGTGGTAGTGATTGAAGTACTCCGTTAATGACACTATCATCAGGAAGATTAACTCCCATTTGAGTCAAGTGATTGTGGTACCCAGACATCCTGAGTATATGTTCACGGACAAAACTATTCTCCTCCATTTTATAGCTGTAGAACTTATTGGAGACTTCATATCTCTCAATCCGGGCATTTGCTTGAAATATTAACTTCAACTCCTGGAACATCTGATATGCTCCATGACGCTCAAAACTTCGTTGAACTCTCGGTTCTAAGCCATAAAGCATGGCACACTGAACTATAGAGTAGTCATCAACACGCGTCTGCCAGGCATTAACAATGTCTGCAGTTGCGTGCGCGGGTGGTACACCTGATGGTGCTTCTAGGACATAATTCTTCTGTGCAGCAATGAGGATAATCCTCAAGTTATGGATCCAGTCCGTGTAGTTGCTGCCATCATCTTTCAACGTAGCTTTCTCTAGGAACGCATTAAAATTCAAGGGAACGATAGCACGGGCCATTGATCTACAACAACATAGACATGCAAAATACTACCATGTACTAAGTTCAGGATAAATTAAAGTTTAATTAATCATATTACAAAAGAACTCCCACTTGGATAGACATCCTTCTAATCATCTAAGTGATCACGTGATCCAAATCAACTAAACCATGTCCGATCATCACGTGAGATGGAGTAGTTTTCAATGGTGAACATCACTATGTTGATCATATCCACTATATGATTCACGCTCGACCTTTCGGTCTCAGTGTTCCGAGGCCATATTTGCATATGCTAGGCTCGTCAAGTTTAACCCAAGTATTTTGCGTGTGCGAAACTGGCTTGCACCCGTTTTATGTGAACGTAGAGCTTATCACACCCGATCATCATGTGGTGTCTCGGCACGACGAACTGTAGCAACGGTGCATACCCAGGGAGAACACTTGTACCTTGAAATTTAGTAGATCATCTTATAATGCTACCGCCGTACTAAGCAAAATAATATGCATAAAGGATAAAAATCACATGCAATCAAAATACGTGACATGATATGGCCATCATCATCTTGTGCTCACGATCTCCATCACCGAAGCATCGTCATGATCTCCATCGTCACCGGCATGACACCTTGATCTCCATCTTAGCATCGCTGTCGTCTCGCCAACTATTGTTACTACGACTATCGCTACCGCTTAGTGATAAAGTAAAACAATTACATGGCGATTGCACTGCATACAATAAAGCGACAACCATATGTCTCCTACCAGTTGCTGATAACTTTGTTACAAAACATGATCATCTCATACAACAATTTATATCACATCATGCCTTGACCATATCACATCACAACAAGCCCTGCAAAAACAAGTTAGACGTCCTCTACTTTGTTGTTGCAGGTTTTACGTGGCTGCTACGGGCTTCTAGCAAGAACCGTTCTTACTTAAGCATCAAAACCACAACGATATTTCGTCAAGTATGTTGTTTTAACCTTCAACAAGGACCAGGCGTAGCCACACTCGATTCAACTAAAGTTGGAGAAACAGACACTCATCAGCCACCTATGTGCGAAACACGTCGGTAGAACCAGTCTCGCGTAAGCGTACGCGTAATGTCGGTCTGAGACGATTCATCCAATAATACCGCTGAATCAAAGTATGACATGCCGGTAAGCAGTATGACTATTATTGCCCACAACTCTTTGTATTCTACTCGTGCATATAACATCTGCGCATAGACCTGGCTTGGATGCCACTGTTGGGGAACGCAATAATTTCAAAAAAACAATTCCTACGATCATGCAAGATCTATCTCTAGGTGATCCATAGCAACGAGGGGGGAGATTGTTGTCTATGTACCCTCGTATACCAAAAGTGGAAGCGTTATGACAATGCGCTTGATGTAGTCGTACGTCTTCACGATCCGACAGATCCTAGCACCGAAGGTACGGCACCTCCGTGATCTGCACATGTTCAGCTCGGTGACGTCCCACGAACTCTAGATCTAGCTGAGGTGACGGTGATGATGAAGTTACCGGCGCAGGGCTTTGTCTAAGCACAATGACGATATGGCCGAGGTGGAAATATGTGGAGGGGGCACCACACACGGCTAAAAGATCAACTTGATCAACTTGTGTGTTCTAGGGTACGGTGCCCCCTACCCCCGTATATAAAGGAGGGAGGGAGGAGGAGGCCGGCCATGGGAGGAGGCGTGCCAAGGGGGGGCAATCCTACTCCAAGTAGGTTTCGACCCCCTTTCCTATTCCAACAAGGAGAAGGGGGAAGGAGGAGGTGGAGAGAAGGAGCGGGGGTGCCGCCCCCTCCCCTTGTCCAATTCGGACTAGGGCAAGGTGGGGCGCGCGCCACCTCCTAGCCGCCCTCTCTCTTATCAAATAAGGACCATGAGGCCCAATAGCTTCCCGGGGGGGTGCCGGTAACCCACGGTACTCCGGTTTTATGCGAAACTTATCAGGAACACTTCCGGTGTCTGAACTGTTGGGGAACACAGTAATTTCAAAAAAAATCCTACGATCACGCAACATCTATATAGGTGATGCATAGCAACGAGAGGGGAGAGTGTTGTCTACGTACCCTCGTAGACGGAAAGCGGAAGCGTTATGACAACGCGGGTTATGTAGTCGTACGCCATCAAGATCCGACCGATCCTAGCACTGAAGGTACGGCACCTCTGTGCACTACACACGTTCAGCTCGGTGACGTCCCACGAACTCTAGATCCAGATGAGGTCGAGGGAGAGTTTCGTCAGCACGACGGTGTGGTGACGGTGATGATGAAGTTACCGGCGCAGGGCTTCGCCTAAGCACTACAACGGTATGACCGAGGTGAAAATCTGTGGAGGCGGGTACCACACATGTCTAAAAGGTCAACTTGATCAAATTGTGTGTTCTAGGGTGCCCCCTGCCCTCGTATATAAAGGAGGGAGGGAGGAGGAGGCCGGCCGTGGGAGGAGGCGCGCCAAGGGGGGCAATCCTACTCCAAGTAGGTTTGCCCCCCTTTCCTATTCCAACAAGGAGAAGGGCGAAGGAGGAGGTGGAGAGAAGGAACGAGAGGGGGGGCGCTGCCCCTCCCCTTGTCCAATACAGACCAGGGCAAGGGGGGCGCGCGCCACCTTCTGGCCGCCCCC
>NC_041393.1:669016991-669074929 GCF_002162155.2 Triticum dicoccoides
GGTAATCCCCAGTACTCCGGTTTTATCCGAAACTTATCCGAAACACTTCCGGTGCCCGAACTATTGGGGAAGCAGTAATTTCAAAAAAAAATCCTACGATCATGCAAGATCTATATAGGTGATGCATAGAACCGAGAGGGGAGAGTGTTGTCTACATACCCTCGTAGACCGAGAGCGGAAGCGTTATGAAAACGCGGTTGCTGTAGTCATACGTCTTCATGATCCGACCGATCCTAGCACTGAAGGTACGGCACCTACGCGATCTACACACATTCAACTCGGTGACGTCCCACGAACTCTAGATCCAGCTGAGGTCGAGGGGGAGTTTCGTCAGCACGACAACATGGTGACGGTGATGATGAAGTTACCGGCGCAGGGCTTCACCTAAACACTACGATGATATGACCGAGATGGAAATCTGTGGAGGGGGCACCGCACATGGCTAAAAGATCAACTTGATCAACTTGTGTGTTCTAGGGTGCCCCCTGCCCCGTATACAAAGGAGGGAGGGAGGCGCCGGCCATAGGAGGGGGCGCGCCAAGGGGGGGCAATCCTACTCCAAGTAGGTTTGCCCCCCCTTTCCTATTCCAACATGGAGAAGGGGGAAGGAGGAGGTGGAGAGAAGGAAGGAGAGGGGGGCGCCGCCCCCACCCCTTGTCCAATTCGTACTAGGGCAAGGGGGGCACCTCCTGGCCGCCCTCTATCTTCTCCACTAAGGCCCATGAGGCCCAATAGCTTCCGGGGGGGGTCCGGTAACCCCCGGTACTCTTGTTTTATCCGAAACTTATCCGGAACACTTCCGGTGTCCGAACTGTTGGGGAACGCGGTAATTTCAAAAAAAAATCCTATTATCACGCAAGATCTATATAGGTGATGCATAGCAACGAGATGGGAGAGTGTTGTCTACGTACCCTCGTGGACCGAAAGCGGAAGCGTTATGACAACGCGGTTGATGTAGTCGTACGTCTTCACGATCCGACCGATCCTAGCACCTAAGGTACGGCACCTCCACGGTCTACACACGTTCAGCTCGGTGACGTCCCACGAACTCTAGATCCAGCTGAGGTCAAGGGAGCGTTTCGTCAGCACGACGGTGTGGTGACAGTGAGATTCACTCTGTGCATTTTAAAACTGAACCGAAAAACCATACCGAAAATAAACCGAACCAAACCGAATTCACAGTTTTTATGGTTTCTGGTTTCGATATGGTATGAACTTTTCATACCGTTTTGAATTTCGGTTTTTATGGTATATACCGAAAAACCGAATGGTTAACCGAATAAACCAAAAATAAAAAAAAAATATTTCTTTAGGCAAACAACGATACAAGTAGTCATTTTTTTTTTGTATAAGAGTAAAATTTCCCGCAAAGAACATCCTTTTTTTTCTTGTAACATAGTAATTTTTCTCTTGCAAAAATGCTAACCACATCGTCCATAACCTTTCAAGGCATGAATTGAGGCATGCATATATACTTATATAAAGTTATATACCATTTGTATTTAAAAAGTATGTGTTTGGATTTGTAAGGATGTCAAATATAGTATGTCATCTTCAAATTCGCGTCAACTTTGGTTATTATGGTATATACCGAAACCATACCGAAATAATTTGCTATATAACAAAACCGAACCATATTTTAATATCATACCGTATAAACCGAAGTATTAATACCGTATAAACCGGAAAACCGTATAAACTGAACCATGCAAACCGAATAAACCGAACGCACATAGCGAAGAGTGATGATGAAGTTACCGGCGCAGGGCTTTGCCTAAGCACTACGACGATATGACAGAGGTGTGTAACTATGGAGGGGGGCACTGCTGACGGCTAAACAATTGTCAACTTGTGTCTTCTAGGGTGCCCCCCTGCCCCCATATATAAAGGAGCAAGGGGGAGGCCGGCTGGCCCTCATGGGGTGCGCCCCAAGTAGGATTCCTACTAGGAATCCTATTCCTAGTAGGTTTCGAACAAGGGAAGAGAGGGGGAAGGAAGGAGAGGGAGAGAGGGAGAAGGAAGGGGGGGCGCCGCCCCCCTTCCCTTGTCCTATTCAGAATCGAGGGGGGGGGGTAAGCCCTCCTACGGCCTTCCTCTCTCTCCACTAAGGCCCATCAAGGCCCACTAGTTCCCCCTGGGGGTTCTGGTAACCCTCCGGCACTCCGGTTTTATCCGAAACTTCTTCGGAACACTTCCGATGTCCGAATATATTCGTCCAATATATCAATCTTTATGTCTAGACCATTTCGAGGCTCCTCGTTATGTCTGTGATCACATCCGGGACTCTGAAAAATCTTCGGTACATCATATCACAAAAACTCATAATACCAATCGTCATCGAACGTTAAGCATGCGAACCCTACAGGTTCGAGAACTATGTAGACATGACCGAGACAGGTCTCCGTTCAATAACCAATAGCGAAACCTGGATGCTCATATTGCTTCCTACATTTTCTATGAAGATCTTTATCGGTCAAACCGCGTAACAACATACGTTGTTCCCTTTGTCATTGGTATGTTACTTGCACGAGATTCGATCGTCGGTATCTCAATACCTAGTTCAATCTCGTTACCGGAAAGTCTCTTTACTCGTTCCGTAATACTTCATCCTGCAACTAACTCATTAGTCACAATGCTTGCAAGGCTTATAGTGATGAGTATTACCGAGAGGGCCCAGAGATACCTCTCCGAAACACAGAGTGATGAATCCTAATCTCGACCTATGCCAACCCAACAAATACCTTCGGAGACACCTGTAGAGCACCTTTATAATCACCCATTTACATTGTGATGTTTGGTAGCGCACAAAGTGTTCCTCCGGCATTCAAGAGTTGCATAATCTCAAAGGCTGAGGAACTTGTATAAGTCATGAAGAAAGCAGTCGCAATGAAACTGACACGATCATAATGCTAAGCTAACGGATGGGTCATGTCCATCACATCATTCTCCTAATGACGTTATCCCGTTGATCAAATGACAACACATGTCTATGGTTAGGAAACATAACCATCTTTGATTAACGAGCTAGTCAAGTAGAGGCATACTAGGGACTATATGTTTTGTCTATGTATTCACACATGTACTAAGTTCCCGGTTAATACAATTATAGCATGAATAATAACATTTATCATGAATAAAGGAAATAAATAATAACTTTATTATTGCCTCTATGGCATATTTCCTTCAGTCTCCCACTTGAACTAGAGTCAATTATCTAGATTACATAGTAATGATTCTAACACCCATGGAGCTTTGGTGCTGATCATGTTTTGCTCATGGAAGAGGCTTAGTCAACGGGTCTGCAACATTCAGATCCGTGTGTATCTTGCAAATCTCTATGTCCCCTTCCGACACTTGATGACGGATGGAATTGAAGCGTCTCTTGATGTGCTTGGTTCTCTTGTGAAATATGGATTCCTTTGCCAAGGCAATTGCACCAGTATTGTCACAAAAGATTTTCAATAGGCCCGATGCACTAGGTATGACACCTAGATTGGATATGAACTCCTTCATCCAAACTCCTTCATTTGCTCCTTCTGAAGCAGCAATATACTCCGCTTCACACATATATCCCGCCACGACGCTCTGCTTGGAACTGCACCAACTGACAGCTCCTCCATTCAATAAAAATATGTATCCGGTTTGCGACTTAGAGTCATCGGGATCAGTGTCAAAGCTTGCATTGACGTAACCATTTACGACGAGCTCTTTTTCACCTCCATAAACGAGTAACATATCCTTAGTCCTTTTCAGGAATTTTAGGATGTTCTTGACCACTGTCCAGTGCTCCACTCCAGGATTACTTTCGTACCTCCGTGCTATGCTTATAGCAAGACATACATCAGGTCTGGTACACAGCATTGCATACATGATAGAACCTATGGCTGAAGCATAGGGAATGACTTTCATTTTCTCTCTATCTTCTACAGTGGTCGCGCATTGAGTCTGACTCAACTTCACACCTTGTAACATAGGCAAGAACCCTTTCTTTGACTGATCCATTTTGAACTTCTTCAAAACTTTATCAAGGTATGTGCTTTGTGAAAGTCCAATTGAGCATCTTGATCTATCTCTATAGATCTTGATCCCCAATATGTAAGCAACTTCTCCGAGGTCTTTCATAGAAAAACTCTAATTCAAATTCAGGTATCCCTTTATGCTATCCAGAAATTCTATATCATTTCCAATCAACAATAAGTCATCTACATATAAGATTAGAAATGCTACAGAGCTCCCACTCACTTTCTTGTAAACACAAGCTTCTCCAAAAGTATGTATAAAACCATATGCTTTGATCACACTATCAAAGCATTTATTCCAACTACGAGAGACTTGCACCAGTCCATAAATGGGTCGCTGGAGCTTGCACACTTTGTTTGCACCCTTTAGATCGACAAAACCATCGGTTGCATCATATACAATTCTTCTTCCAGAAATCCATTTAGGAATGCAGTTTTGACATCCATTTGCTAAATTTTATAATCATAAAATGCAACAATTGCTAACATGATTCGGACAGACTTAAGCACCACTACAGGTGAGAAAGTCTCATTGTAGTCAACTCCTTGAACTTGTTGAAAACCTTTCGCAACAAGTCGAGCTTTGTAAATAGTAAAATTACCGTCTGCGTCGGTCTTGTTCTTAAAGATCCATTAATTTTCTATGGCTTGCCGATCATCGGGCGAGTCCATCAAAGTCCACACATTGTTCACATACATGGATCCCATCTAAGATTTCATGGCTTCAAGCCATTTTGCGGAATCTGGGCACATCATCGCTTCCTCATAGTTCGTAGGTTCATCATGGTCTAGTAACATGACTTCCAGAACAGGATTACCGTACCACTCTGGTGCGGATCTTACTCTGGAAGACCTACAAGGTTCGGTAGTAACTTGATCTGAAGCTTCATGATCATCATCATTAGCTTCCTCACTAATTGGTGTAGGAATCACGAGAACTGATTTCTATGATGAACTACTTTCCAATAAGGGAGAAGGTACAACTACCTCATCAAGTTCTATTTTCCTCCCACTCACTTCTTTTGAGAGAAACTCCTTCTCTAGAAAGGATCCATTCTTAGCAACAAAGATTTTGCTTTCGGATCTATGATAGAAGGTGTACCCAAAAGTTTCCTTTGGGTATCATATGAAGACGCACTTCTCCGATTTGGGTGCGAGCTTATCAGGTTGAAGCTTTTTCACATAAGCATCGCAGCCCCAAACTTTAAGAAACGACAACTTTGGTTTCTTGCCAAACCACAATTCATAAGGCGTCGTCTCAATGGATTTTGATGGTGCCCTATTTAAAGTGAATGCAGCCGTCTCTAGAGCATAACCCCGAAACGATAGCGGTAAATCAGTAAGAGTCATCATAGATTGCACCATATCAAGTTACGACGTTCGGACACACCATTTAGCTGTGGTGTTCCAGGTGACGTTAATTGTGAAACTATCCCATGTTGTTTCAAATGAAGACCAAACTCGTAACTCAAATATTCTCCTCTAAGATCAGATTGTAGAAACTTTATTTTCTTGTTAAGATGATTTTCCACTTCACTCTGAAATTCTTTGAACTTTTCAAATGTTTCAGACTTACGCTTCATTAAGTAGATATAACCATATCTGCTCAAATCATCTGTGAAGGTAAGAAAATAACGATACCCACCATGAGCCTCAATATTCATTGGACCACATACATCGGTATGCATTATTTCCAACAAGTCAGTAGCTCGTTCCATTATTCCGGAGAACGGAGTTTTAGTCATCTTGCCCATAAGGCACAGTTCACAAGAACCAAATGATTCATAATCAAGTGATTCCAAAAGTCCATCAACATGGAGTTTCTTCATGCGCTTTACACCGATATGACCCAAATGGCAGTGCCTCAAATAAGTTGCACTATCATTATTAAACTTCAATCTTTTGACTTCAACACTATGAATATGTGTATCACTACTATGGAGATTCAATAAAAATAGACCACTCAGCAGGGGTGCATGACCATAAAAGATATTACTCATATAAATAGAACAACCATTATTCTCTGATTTAAATGAATAACCGTCTCGCACTAAACAAGATCCAGATACAATGTTCATGCTGAACACTGGCACCAAATAACAATTATTGAGGTCTAAAACTAATCCCGACGGTAGATGTAGAGGTAGCATGCTGATCGCGATCACATCGACTTTGGGACCATTTCCCACGCGCATCTTCACCTTGTCCTTAGCCAATCTTCGGTTAATCCGTAGCCCCTGTTTTGAGTTGCAAATATGAGCAACAGAACCAGTATCAAATACCCGGGCGCTACTGCGAGCATTAGTTAAGTACACATCAATAACATGTATATCAAATATACCTTTCACTTTGCCATCCTTCTTATCCGCCAAATACTTGGGGTAGTTCCGCTTCCAGTGACCAGTCCCTTTGAAGTAGAAGCACTCAATTTCAGGCTTAGGTCCAGACTTGGGTTTCTTCTCTTGAGCAGCAACCTTTTTGTCGTTCTTCTTGAAGTTACCCTTCTTCCCTTTTCCCTTTTTCTTGAAACTAGTGGTCTTGTTGACCATCAACACTTGATGCTCCTTTTTTTATTTCTACCTCCGTGGCCTTTAGCATCGCGAAGAGCTCGGGAATAGTCTTGTTCATCCCTTGCATATTATAGTTCATCACGAAGCTTTTGTAGCTTGGTGGCAGTGATTGAAGTACTCCGTCAATGACACTATCTCAGGAAGATTAACTCCCATTTGAGTCAAGTGGTTGTCGTACCCAGACATTCTCAGTATGTGTTCACTGACAGAACTATTCTCCTCCATTTTATAGCTGTAGAACCTATTGGAGACTTCATATCTCTCAATCCAGGCATTTTCTTGAAATATTAACTTAAAATCCTGAAACATCTCATATGCTCCATGACGCTCAAAACGTCGTTGATGTCTCGGTTCTAAGCCGTAAAGCATGGCACACTCAATTATCGAGTAGTCATCAACACGCGTCTGCCAGGAATTCACAATGTTTGCAGTTGCTGGGCGCGGGTGGTACACGTAAGGGTGCTTCCATGACGTAATTCTTCTGTGCAGCAATGAGGGTAATCCTCAAGTTACGGACCCAGTCCATGTAGTTGCTACCATCATCTTTCAACTTAGCTTTCTCTAGGAACACATTAAAATTCAAAGAAATGGTAGCACGGGCCATTGATCTACAGCAACATAGACATGCAAAATACTATCAGGTACTAAGTTCATGATAAATTAAAGTTCAATTAATCATATTACTTAAAAACTCCCACTTAGATAGACATCCCTCTAATCATCTCAGTGATCACGTGATCCAAATCAACTAAACTATGTCTGATGATCATGTGAGATGGAGTAGTTTTCAATGGTGAACATCACTATATTGATCATATCTACTATATGATTCACGCTCGACCTTTCTGTCTCAGTGTTCCGAGGCCATATCTGCATATTCTAGGCTCGTCAAGTTTAACCCGAGTATTCTGCGTGTGCAAAACTGGCTTGCACCCGTTGTATGTGAATGTAGAGCTTATCACACCCGATCATCACATGGTCTCTCGGCACGACGAACTGTAGCAACGGTGCATACTCAAGGAGAACACTTGTACCTTGAAATTTAGTAAGGGATCATCTTATAATGCTACCGACGTTCTAAGAAAAATAAGATGCATAAAGGATAAACATCACATGCAATCAAAATATGTGACATGATATAGCCATCATCATCTTGTGCTCATGATCTCCATCATCGAAGCATCGTCATGATCTCCAACGTCATCGGCGCGACACCTTGATCTCCATTGTAGCATTGTTGTCGTCTCGCCAACTAGTGTTACTACGACTATCGCTACCGCTTAGTGATAAAGTAAAACATTTACATGGCGCTTGCATCGCATACAATAAAGCAACAACCATATGGCTCCTGCCAGTTGCAGATAACATTGTTACAAAACATGATCATCTCATACAAAAAATTATATCGCATCATGCTTTGACCATATCACATCACAGCAAGCCCTGCAAAAACAAGTTAGACATCCTCTACTTTGTTGTTGCAAGTTTTACGTGGCTGCTACGGGCTTCTAGCAAGAACCGTTCTTACCTATGCATCAAAACCACAACCATTTTTCGTCAAGTGTGTTGTTTTAACCTTCAACAAGGACCGGGCGTAGTCACACTCGATTCAACTAAAGTTGGAGAAACAGACACTAACCAGCCACCTATGTGCAAAGCACGTGGTAGAACCAGTCTCGCGTCAGCGTACGCATAATGTCGCTTTGAGCCGCTTCATCCAACAATACCGCCAAATCAAAGTATGACATGCTGGTAAGCAGTATGACTATTATCGCCCACAACTCTTTGTGTTCTACTCGTGCATATAACATCTACGCATAGACCTGGATCATGATGTCTACTACGCAACCTTCTTCTTGTAGACGTTGTTGGGCCTCCAAGTGGAGAGGTTTGTAGGATAGTAGCCAATTTCCCTCAAGTGGATGACCTAAGGTTTATCAATCCATGGGAGGCATAGGATGAAGATGGTCTCTCTGAAATAACTCTACAACCAAATAACAGAGAGTCTCTTGTGTCCCCAACACACCCAATACAATGGTAAATTGTATAGGTGCACTAGTTCGGCGAAGAGATGGTGATACAAGTGCAATATGGATGGTAGATATAGGTTTTTGTAATCTGAAATTATAAAAACAGCAAGGTAACTAATGATAAAAGTGAGCACAAACGGTATTGCAATGCTTCGAAACAAGGCCTAGGGTTCATACTTTCACTAGTGCAAGTTCTCTCAACAATAATAACATAATTGGATCATATAACTATCCCTCAACATGCAACAAAGAGTCACTCCAAAGTCACTAATAGCGGAGAACAAATGAAGAGATTATTGTGGGGTACAAAACCACCTCAAAGTTATCCTTTCTGATCGATCTATTCATGAGTCTGTAGTAAAATAACACGAAGATATTCTTTCCGTTCAATCTATCATAGAGTTCGTACTAGAATAACACCTTGAGACACAAATCAACCAAAACCCTAATGTCACCTAGATACTCCAATGTCACCTCAAGTATCCGTGGGTATGATTATACGATATGCATCACACAATCTCAGATTCATCTATTCAACCAACAAACAGAACTTCAAAGAGTGCCCCAAAGTTTCTACCGGAGAGTCAAGACAAAAACGTGTGCCAACCCCTATGCATAAGTTCACAAGGTCACAGAACCCGCAAGTTGATCACCAAAACATATATCAAGTAGATCACGTGAATATCCCATTGTCACCACAGATAAGCACATGGAAGACATACATCAAGTGTTCTCAAATCCTTAAAGACTCAATCCGATAAGATAACTTCAAAGGGAAAACTCAATCCATTACAAGAGAGTAGAGGGGGAGAAACATCATAAGATCCAACTATAATAACAAAGCTCGCGATACATCAAGATCGTATCACCTCAAGAACACGAGAGGGAGAGATCAAACACATAGCTACTGGTACATACCCTCAGCCCCGAGGGTGAACTACTCCCTCCTCATCATGGAGAGCGATGGGATGATGAAGATGGCCGCCGGTGATGGATTCCCCCTCGGTAGGGTGCTGGAACGGGCTCCCGAGAGGTGTTTGATGGCTACAGAGGCTTGCGGCGGCGGAACTCCCGATCTATGGTGCTCCTGGATCTTTTCGGGGTATATGGGTGTATATAGGAGGAAGAAGTAGGTTGGTGGAGCTGCGAGGGGCCCACGAGGGTGGGGGCGCGCCCAGGGGGGCTGGCGCACCTCCCTGCCTTGTGGCTTCCTCGCAGCTATCTTGACGTCCACTCCAAGTTCTCTGGATCACATTTATTCCAAAAATAACTCTCCCGAAGGTTTCATTCGTTAGGACTTCGTTTGATATTCCTTTTCTGCGAAACAATGAATAGGCAAAAAACAACAATTTGCACTGAGCCTTCGGTTAATAGGTTAGTCCCAAAAATAATATAAAAGTGTATAATAAAGCCCATTAAACATCCAAAACAGATAATATAATAGCATGGAACAATAAAAAATTATAGATACGTTGGAAACGTATCACTCGGATGCCACTATTGGGGAACGCCGTAATTTCAAAAAAAATCCTACGATCACGCAAGATCTATATAGGTGATGCATAGCAACGAGAGGGGAGAGTGTTGTCTACGTACCCTCGTAGACCAAAAGCGGAAGCGTTATGACAACGCGGTTGATGTAGTCGTACGTCTTCACGATCCGACCGATCCTAGCACCAAAGGTACGACACCTCCACGATCAGCACACGTTCAGCTTGATGACGTCCCACGAACTCTAGATCCAGCTGAGGTCGAGGGAGAGTTTCCTCAGCACGATGACGTAGTGATGGTGATGATGCAGTTACCGGTGCAGGGCTTCGCCTAAGCACTACGACGAGATGACCGAGGTGTGTAACTGTGGAGGGGGGCACCGCACACGGCTGAACAAGTGTCAACTTGTGTGTTCTAGGGTGCCCCCTGCCCCCGTATATAAAGGAGCAAGGGGGGAGGCTGGCGGGCCCTCATGGGGCGTGCCCAAGTAGGATTCCTACTAGGAATCCTATTCCTAATAGGTTTCCAACAAGGGAAGAGACGGGGTAGGAAGGAGATGGAGAGAGGGAGAAGGAAAGGGGGGGCGCCGCCCCCTTCCCTTGTCCTATTCGGACTCAAGCGGGGAGGGGAGGGGGCAGCCCTCCTGCCGCCTTCCTCTCTCTCCACACTACTAGGAAAAACCTTATACACAGAAGTTTATCAGTAGCGCGGTTTAAAAATGGGCGCTACTGCTAATTAGTAGTAGCGAGGGGTATAAAAATCGCGCTACTACTAAGTTGATAGTAGTAGCGAGGGGTATAAACCCGCGCTGCTACTAAATGGTCTCCAACAATGCCCCCGGGATAGGCCATAGTAGTAGCAAGGGGTATAAAACATGCGCTACTACTAAGTCTCTACTCCTATGGAGCAGTTGGTAGTCTCGCTTCCAGGGTTTTTTTCGTCCCACCACTTTCGTCCGGTTTTTTTCGTAGGTTAACCGTCGTAGATTTTTTTCGATGCTGCTTTCTTATTCACCGGTTTATTTACCCATCAGTTTTTTCCTTGCAAATCAGCACTTTCCAAATGTGCACGTAATCACGGATCTAAATTTACTAACTTATCCAAATCAACCGATACCTTCCATTATTGCAAAAAAATTTAGGAAACAAATAATAGATTTTAAGGAAATAAATAAAAGATTTTAAAGACGCATCATACTTTACTAACAATCATTAAAAATCAAATCTAAATTAATTAACCTTACCTTAAATCACTCAATCACTTTAATTAGAAAACATTTTCTTTCCTAACTGCAGTTGGTAGTCTCGCTTTCAGATTTTTTTTCGTCCCACCACTTTCGTCCGGTTTTTTTCGTAGGTTAATCGTCGTAGATTTTTTTCGATGCTGGTTTCTTATTCATCGGTTTATTTACCCCTCAGCTCTTTACTTGCAAATCAGCACTTTGAAACATGCACGCAATCACGGATCTAAATTTACTAACTTATCCAAATCAACCGATACCTTCCATTATTGCAAATTTCTTTAGGAAACAAATAATATATTTTAAGGAACCAAATAAAAGATTTTAAAGACGCATCATACTTTACTAACAATCACTAAAAATCAAATCTAAATTAATTAACCTTACCTTAAATCACTCAATCACTTTAATTAGAAAACATTTTCTTTCCTAACTGCACCCCGCTTAGTGTGCACATAACAATCCGAAGTAATTAGAGTCACATGATTGAATCCATTTATTTAGAGTGACATGATTGAATTCATTTATTAACAATAATCCTCACCAAAAGTGCGTTTAGCAATTTTAGAGGGCGGACCAAAACTCTGTCATCCGCTCGCCCGCGTTTGTTTAGGTACAGGAAAAAATGGCATAATATATGGAAACAACACGACCGGGGAGGCGGCGCAATCTTCGGGGATAGGGGATCGGAGGAGAAGGATTGGCCTGGCAGCATGATCGGGGTGCTTCCCCGCGGCCGCGGCCGTCCTCGCGATGCCACCTACCCGAAATCAACGCTGCTCCCTGTCGTCAGCCGAGGCGACGCCGCCTGCCCTCCTACCCACGGTCCGCTGCCGCGTGCAGCTACGGTGGGAGGAGAAGCGACGGGGCCGAGGTCCTTCATGTGTTCCGGGATGGAGGCCACGATTTCATCGAGGTCGTTGCTGCCTCCTACACTCAGGGTGTGTCGCCGAGATCGAGGCGAGCATGAGGAGCTGTGGCCACCGCCATGGTCACCCCATCGCAGGGGATGGAGCACGCCGTCGGCCTACAGCTTGTGGAGATCACTGTTGCTCTTCAGGTCGCGTGGTGACCGGATCTTGCCGATGTGTCCCTTCCCAACGACCTCCTCTTCGCCCGGTTGGCCGGCATGGATCTCGCCACTGCTGCCCTCAACTTCTCTGCCTCGAGCTCGACGGTCAGCCACCATGGATCCCCCAGCTAGAGGGTCACGTGAACCAGCCGTCCTCCCATGCTGCAGTGGCGAGAAGGTGACATGGCTCTCCGTACACGAAGAGTGGAGTTCAGTCAAGTACTTATATACTTGGCCTCTACTGCTGATCCATGTACATGAAGAAGAACAGACAACCGCTCATTCATGCTTCGTTTCACTCCTTTGCGCTACATTACTGGAGGTGACATTTTCCTATCTCTTTATGTTGTAACAAGCCTGCTGCCTGCATAGTTAATGGATTTTTTATTTAAATTTATCGCTGCTTAGTGCTTTGTTGCAATTGTTCACCCAAGATTCTTATATATAATCTGAGCGTATGTAGGCATACTTAGCTTTACTATTTCATTTTTTCTGGCGCATAGAAATAAGAGTATTGTCCAGGTTAGGTATTCAATTGAGTATGGTATTTGGATTGCTATCAGAATGTCTTTTCTATGCATGTAATTTCTCACATCTGGTTATAATATTTGTGAAGACGTGCATTGCACGTGCACTTGGAAGCGGGCCCGTGGCCCGCGCTGGACGGCGCCGACGCCGACCCGAGCCACCTCGTCCGCGTATTCTTGGAGCTGTGGCTGGTCGATTTACATGAAATTAATTCCCCCAGTTCTGGTGGCAAATATAATACACATAATCCATATTGTTATGCACTAGCGTGTATGTGTGAAATAGATGGATTATGATCCCGTACCCAATAAGATAGATATGCGTGTGTGTTAGAGAGAGAGGGAGAGGAGGATAGAGAGTGAGGAAGAGGGAGGAAGAGTGTGTGTCTGTGTGTGTGAGGATTTGATGGTAAAAAAGATCGTCAATATCGTAATATTGAACTCTTAAAATTAATGTGACCCCGTTGCAACGCACGGGCGTTCTTCTAGTAAGTAGTAGTAGCGCAGGTAAGACCCCATGCTACTACTACGCGTGTCCACCCCGGCCCGATCCCTTCCCCCCAACCGTCCCACACCACCCCCCGTCTGTCTCAGAAAAAAACCACGCAGCCCGATCCAGATCCCCAACCTCCTCTCCTCTCCCAACGCACTCGCCGTCGGCCTCCCTTCCTCCTTCTCTCCTCCGTCCGCCCGCCGTCCCCACCAAGCACCACCCGTCCGCCACTGCCACCACCTTCCTCTCCCTCTCCACCTGCGCGTGCCGCCTCCCCCAGCGCCCCGCCCCCCTCGTCGTCTCCTCTGGCGGACGGGGTTGGCCCCGCGGCGACGACGCGGGGCGATGTGTACCTGGGGCGGCAGCTCGTGGCCGCGGCCGCGGCGGGCGCCCGCGCGCGCGCTAGAGGAGACCAAGCAGCGGCAGAGCAGGGAGCTCGCCTCTCCCTGGAAGCAGCCATGGAGCGCCTCTGCAGCTCTCCCGAAACCCTTGACGCCGTTTTCCGCGACCAAGCAGCGCCAGAGGAGGGAGCGAGCACCGCTGTAGCTCTCCCGAAACCCTAGCCGCAGGTCAGGTCAGGTCAGGCCCCCTCCCCTCCCCTCCCCTCCCCTCCCCTTGCGTTGTTCCTCTTCCTCCCTCTGCTTTCCTTCCTCCCCACATCTGATCTGATCTGATTCCTTGGATTTGTGCAGGCCGGCTTCGATCTAGTCACCCTGGCCAAGAAGACGCCCTCCGGCGTCGCCTGCTGCTACGGCTGCGGCACCCCGCTGCACACCGGCGAGGAGGGGTCCCCCGGCCACGTCGAGCCGGCCACCTACGACCTGGTAAGCAGGCACATCCACGGGCTCAGCTCGCTGCCATTTTTAGTGTGTTCATCGGCTGTACTGAGAAAAATGAGATAGAATGTTGGGATTGAATCACATAAAAGATATCTTTGTACAATGATGACAGCACAACGGGAGTCATCCAACCTTTTAACACTGAATATAGGGTCAGTTGATGCCAAAGTGATTAAACAGTTAGAATACAGCTGCATTGTAGTGAAAAACACACTAATTTGATTTGCATTACACAACCTTAATATTTTAATTCAGAAGTAAAAGTCAGTTTCAATTACAGGAAGTATCACACAAGGACGTGCATCATTGTCCACGACACCATACATCTGAAAATAAGCAATAGGTCAGTAAAAGAATACAAGGCCGCAGTCTAGTCAATTACAGACAAAACAAGAAGCAAATCTAATTTTAACGCTGTTGGATAGATGGATACGATAATCCCTTTGCCAATATATGCTTCCAATGGATAGATGGATACGATACTACTAATCAAAAAGAGAATGAGAGAGCACATTGGTTTGATATGACAAAATCAGTCCTGGATATGGTCATGGAACTATGTTTTGACTATAGCAGGGAAATTAGTAGGCACTCCTATTTGTACGGGGCATAGAGTTTAAGTATTTTTTTACAAAAAAATATCATGGACACTAAAGCAAGTATTGAAGATGCTTTTCTGAAATTCATCTACATAAACTTCAGACCTGTAGATGGGAGTTAACTCTCTTCCTATTTTTCCGCATGTAGATTAATGTAGTTTAACCAAATTAGTTAGGGATGATAGCCCATTCATGAGCAATATTGCGAGATGTTGGTTGCCTTTTAGAGAAAATCTGGATCGTGGGGTGACTCTGGCTGTAAACTGAACTTTTGGTTCAGTTAAAAACCAAACTGTCAAATCTGGACAGAACTGAAGCTCTGATCTGCTCTGTCACAACTGAAGCAAAATACAGTACTGTAGTTAGTGAAAACATCTCAGTCAAGTGTGTTTGCTGTGCTGCTAGATTGAAAGAACTTAAGCCGCACTGTAGAGTAGATAGTTCCTGCTACTATCTTGAGCTTCAAGCTGATTCTTAAGCGAATTAGTTAGTTGAAACATCCTCGTGCCGATCTGTTCACAACTGAAATGAATTACAGTTAGTTAGTTAGCTAGAACGTCTCAGTCAACTGCGTCTGTTGTGCTGGTAAAAGAACCTAATTTGCAGGATACATCCTGCAGATTGGAACAAGTATGTGTTTGTTGTGCATCTGGTGTGCCAATTAACCTTCTTACTTCATTCTAGTTGTCGCAGAGGCGTACGATTCGCTAGATCTGAACGGGAACATCACCATAAAATGGGATATTATGTCGTGGACTCCTGATGGTTATGTTGTGAGTCTATGAATTAGGCCAGCATTGGTTTTTACTGAGGTTTTGATGACCTCAACAAGTAAGTAGCATGGCTAGTGATCGGCTACATACAAACTCAGCTACAAGCAGTATATATACATATAGTGGACTACTGGACTCAAGTGCAGTGATCAGCAGATTGTGGATAATAATCTGGTCACCCTTTGGTGCACCAGGCCGAGAGCTTCGCGGAGGTGGACCCGCTGGAGCCGGCACTTCACGGTTTTGAGATCTTTGCTTTCCCATGCAACCAGTTTGGTGGGCAGGAACTTGGCATTGATAAGGAAATTTTTTAAATTGCTTGCATGCCGAGTATCTGATTTCTGACAAGGTAAATGTGTGCCTGATACTTCCTCCTTTTTTGGTGTCTCTGTTTCAAGCTGAAAGAAATGATTTCTTTAGTGTAAAATGTACACTATGACTGCTTCCATAACAGTTAACTATATTTAACTGAGGAAAACTGATCCAGCATGTCTTATCTATTCATTGCTACTTTGTATGTGCCTTATGATATGTCCTCGTATATGTCTGGACTGAAATATGAGTGTCTTGGTCCTTCTTATATTATTTTTTTATGATCTCAGTCAGCCTCTTTCGCACCCATTGTGTTGAGGACCAATGCCAGTATGTTGATTTTGATGTCATTTGATTTGTGAGTAAATAGAAGTTAACCTGATTGTGTGGTTGCATGATTTGCCTGATTCTGTGTTTCTTTTGGGCTTTATGTTTTTCTATGCACTTTTCAAATCTATATGCGTTCTTATATAACTATTCTCTGCACTTTTCACTACTAGAAAATAGCTTATAGCTTCAATTGTGCATTACGGCTTAAATAAGAATCTCTGGAAAAAAATGTTGCACACTGGCATCTACATGTATCGCATTTTTTTTCGTGCCATTCTTCTGAAGAATCTGAAGTTTCTGAACCTTTGTTTGTAATGCTGCAGGGTTCTGGTAGCGACGATGACGGTCGTCGAGAGGTTCATGGACTGGACGGTGTCGTGGCAGCCGATGTACAGAGAAGCGAAGCTGCTGCTCATTCTCTACCTCCGTCCGCTGGTGGCGAGGCACAAGGACGACATCGACCGGTCCAGTTGGAGCTGAGGGCCAGAACGAGGGACGTGACCACGTCACAACTCAAGGCAGCGGCTGCTTTCAGTCAGGTGTGGCTCTTTGAGGCTATCCAATGTGTTTCGTCGCAGCTGCAGGCCGCGAGATCAGGCCGGGCACACGCAGGCGCCGCACATTGACGACTGGTCCAATTTTCGGATCGGGCCATAACAACTTATGTAGGTAGTTGCTTATGTAACTGTGCGATATAATGGAATTTACATGAGTTGCTGCTACAAGAAGAAACGTAGTTGCTTATGTAACTGTGCGATAGAATGAAATTATACATGAGTTGCTGCTACAATGAGGAACTGGAGAAGACACGACAACTGTGTGATAGAATGAATTTGGTTGATTTTATTTTTTTTAATTCCTAATAAGTTAGTAGTGGCGTGGGGATAAAATGGCGCGCTACTAGTATTTAGGATACTAGTAGCGTTGGGATTATAGACACGCTACTACTAATGAAATAGTAGTAGCGCGGTTCATAATAGCTAGCGCAGATTGAACCCTCGCTGCTACTAATAAAGTTAGTAGTAGCGCGGGTTCGACCCACGCTACTACTAACTTTTAGCTGTAGCGCGATACTAGTAGCTCGTGTACCCGCGCTACTAGTAGCCATTTTACCCGTGCTGCTAGTAGCCTTTTCCCTAGTAGTGCCACTAAGGCCCATCAAGGCCCACTAGTTCCCCCGGGGGGTTCCTGTAATCCTCCGGCACTCCGGTTTTATACGAAACTTCTTCGGAACACTTCTGGTGTCCGAATATAGTCATCCAATATATCGATCTTTATGTCTCGACCATTTTGAGACTCCTCGTTATGTCCATGATCACATCCGGGACTCCGAACAATCTTCGGTACATCATATCACATAAACTCATAATACCAATCGTCATCGAACGTTAAGCGTGCGGACCTTACGGGTTCGAGAACTATGTAGACATGACCAAGACACGTCTCCGGTCAATAACCAATAGCGGAACCTAGATGTTCATATTGGTTCCTACATATTCTACGAAGATCTTTATCGGTCAAACCGCATAACAATATATGTTGTTCCCTTTGTTATCGGTATGTTACTTGCCCGAGATTTGATTGTCGGTATCTCAATACCTAGTTCAATCTCGTTACCGGCAAGTCTCTTTACTCGTTCTATTATACTTCATCCCGCAACTAACTCATTAATCACAATGCTTGCAAGGCTTGTAGTGATGAGTATTACCGAGATGACCCATAGATACCTCTCCGAAACACGGAGTGACAAATCCTAATCTCGATCTATGCCAACCCAACAAACACCTTCGGAGAACCCTGTTAGAGCACCTTTATAATCACCCATTTATGTTGTGACGTTTGGTAGCACACAAAGTGTTCCTCCGGTATTCGGAAGTTGCATAATCTCATAGTCTGAGGGACTTGTATAAGTCATGAAGAAAGCAGTAGCAATGAAAATGACACGATCATAATGCTAAGCTAACGGATGGGTCATGTCCATCACATCATTCTCCTAATGATGTGATCCCGTTCATCAAATGACAACAAATGTCTATGGTTAGGAAATATAACCATATTTGATTAACGAGCTAGTCAACTAGAGGCATACTAGGGACTATATGTTTTGTCTATGTATTCACACATGTACTAAATTTCCAGTTAATACAATTCTAGCATGAATAATAAACATTTATCATGAATTAAGGAAATAAACAATAACTTTATTATTGCCTCTAGGGCATATTTCCTTCACGAACATAGCCGTCCAATATATCAATCTTTATATCTCGACCATTTTGAGACTCCTCGTCATGTCTGTGATCACATCTGGGACTCCGAACAATCTTTGGTATCATATCACATAAACTCACAATACCAATCGTCATCAATGTTAAGCGTGCGGACCCTACGGGTTCGAGAACTATGTAGACATGACCAAGACACGTCTCCGGTCAGTAACCAATAGCGGAACCTGGATGTTCATATTGGTTCCTACATATTCTACGAAGATCTTTATCTGTCAAACAGCATAACAACATACGTTGTTCCCTTTGTCATCGGTATGTTACTTGCCCCCGATTCGATCAACGGTATCATCATACCTAGTTCAATCTCGTTACCGGAAAGCCTCTTTACTCGTGTTGTAATACTTTCCTGCAACTAAATCATTAGTCACAATGCTTGCAAGGCTTATAGTGATGAGTATTACCGAGGGGGCCCAGAGATACCTCTCCGAAACATAGAGTGACAAATCCTAATCTCGATCTATGCCAACCCAACAAACATCTTCGAAGACACCTGTAGAGAACCTTTATAATCACCATTTTATGTTGTGACATTTGGTAGCACACAAAGTGTTCCTCTGGTATTTGGGAGTTGCATAATCTCATAGTTTGAGGAACTTGTATAAGTCATGAAGAAAGAAGTAGCAATGAAACTGACACGATCATAATGCTAAGCTAACTGATGAGTCATGTCCATCACATCATTCTCCTAATTATGTGATCCCATTCATCAAATGACAACACATGTCTATGGTTAGGAAACATAACCATCTTTGATTAACGAGCTAGTCAAGTAGAGGCATACTAGGGACTATATGTTTTGTCTATGTATTCACACATGTACTAAGTTTCTGGTTAATACAATTCTAGCATGAATAATAAAAATTTATCATGAATTAAGGAAAAAAATAATAACTTTATTATTGCTTCTAGGGCATATTTCATTCATCCCGAGTCAACGAAAAGGGTGGATGGCACGCCCACCCCCTAGGGCGCGCCCCTACCTTGTCGCTAACTCGTGGACCCCCGTGACGTGAAACCCGCACCAAAAATTCCTATAAATCCAGAAACCCCCTGAAAGAAACCTAGATCGAGAGGTCTACTGCCGTAAGACTCTATAGCCACGAAAAACCAATCCAGAGCCTGTTCCGGTGCCCTGCCGGTGGGGAAAACCATCACCGGTGGCCATATTCATCATCCCGGTGCTCCCCATGACGAGGAGGGAGTAGTTCACCCTCGGGGCTGAGGGTATGTACCAGTAGCTATGTGTTTGATCTCTCTCTCTCTCTCTCTCTCTCTCTCTCTCTCTCTCTCTCTCTCTCTCTCTCTCTCTCTCTCGTTCTTTATTTGGCACGATCTTGATGTACCGCGAGCTTTGCTACTATAGTTGGATCATATGGTGTTTCTCCCTCTATCTCCTTGTGATGAATTGAGTCTTTTCCTTTCAGGTTTTGTTATGTCGGATTGAATCTTTTGATGTGAGAGCACCTGATGTATGTCTTGCGATGGGATATCCGTGGTCACAATGGGATGTTCTGTTTATCCACTTGATGTATGTTTTGGTTATCAACATGCGGATTCTTGTGGTGACATTGGGGTAATCTATTCATAGGGGTTGGTACGCGTTTTCATATCCTTTCTCCGATAGAAATCTTGGGGTACTCGTGAAGTTCTTTGTGTTGGATTGAATATTATGAATCTGAAGTTGTTTGATGCATATCGTATAATTGACCCACGGATACTTGTGGTGACATTATAGTATCTAGGTGACAATGGGGTTGATTGATTTGTATCATATGGTGTTATTTTACTACAAACTCTAGGGCTGTTTGTGACACTTATAGGAATAGCTCAATAGATTGATCGGAAAGAAGTACTTTGAGGTGGTTTCATACCCTACAAGCAATTTCATCTTATGTTCTCAGCGATAGGAACTTTGTAGTGACTTTCGTCACACGTTGAGGGATTGTCATATGACCTAATTATGTTATCATTGTTGAGAGAACTTGCACTAGTAAAAGTATGAACCCTAGGCCTTGTTTCCAAGCATTGCAATACCATTTTCACTCACTTTTGTTACTTGCTAGCTTTCTGGTCTTATATTTTCAGATTACAAAACCTACATCTACCATCCATATTGCACTTGTATCACCATCTCTTTGCCGAACTAGTGCACCAGTAATATTTACAATTGTATTGGGTGTGTTGGGGACAAAAGAGACTCTTTGTTATTTAGTTGCAGGGTTGTTTGAGAGAGATCATCTTCATCCTACACCTCCCATGGATTGATAAACCTTAGGTCATCCACTTCAGGGAAATTTTCTACTGTCCTACAAAACTCTGCGCTTGGAGGCCCAACACGAGTCTACAAGAAGAAGGTTGCGTAGTAGACATCAAGAGGCCGCCAGGCTGCCCGTCTTCAAACTCGCCGTCACTGTTGCCTCCCCCCGCCATCGCCGCCGCCTTGCCTCGCCTGGCCACCACCTCGCCGTTGCCTTCGCCTTCGCGGTCGCCTCGCCTCTCCATCGCCATCACCACGACCTCACCAGCCCCTCTCCTCCCTCGACCTCGCCGTCTCCGTCTCCGTTGCTGTCGCCTCGCCTCGCCGTCGTTGTCACCCCGCCTTGCCGTCGCCTCGTCCTTGCCCGCTGTGAGCAACTCCTCCCTCTCCCCCATCTCCTCCGGTGCAAACACACACACACACACACACACACACACACACACACACACACACATTTACAAAATTATCATGTATTTGCAAAAGTTTGTCATGCATTTTGATGTTAATATTTTATTTGGAAAATGTTAATATCTTAAAAATATTGATCAAAAACATGTTAATATCTTATTTGGAAAATGTTAATATCCTAATGTTGTATTTGCACAAGTTTTTCATGTATTTTAATGTTAACTAGCGGGGTGACCCATGCATTTGCGCGGCTAGATTTTATATCTATTGCTATATATGTGTCTTTTACATAACTACTTGAATTCATTTTTGCATTAAATTTTGATACACATATGTTCCTATTTTGTACTTTGTGTTGGTGTCAAAGATCTGGACGCGTGACATGAAAGACCATACTTTTACCTCATTCCTTCACAATTTGTTTACTCTTCACTTGCCACATTTTAATTATATTTTCATTTTAATACTATATTGTACATGATCCACATGCTTGGATGTCTTTTCATCTTACTATAATTCTCTATGTTGTTTAGTATAAGTCAGGATAATTATTGGTGAATCGTGTAGAGAGTGGTAAAATCTTCTGTCTTGCCATATTGCAGTTATGTTTTCTATTTTTAATCTATCATACATGATCCACATGCTTCGATGTCTTCTCATTTTACTCTAGTTATCTATGTTTTCCATTCAGCATAACTTGATATTTTTTTATTGTTCCCACGATATTGCTTTCTCAGCCACTATTTCCCCTACCAGCCAAATATTATATGATTTAATTTTTCTATGAAAGTAGCAATGGTATATCACAAAATATAAAAGAAAACTAATACAAATATTTATATTAAGTGCACTATTGTTGGCAAATTCTTAATATACTAAACCTGGCTAGGTTTGATTTACCCTTTTTTTTAACTTTTTCTTATCATTAAAAATCGGACCAATCAGAATGCGGCACACTATTTACTGGGGGATATAACCGGGTGCACTTCTTGGTGCCTTCAGCAATTTGTTCCTTGATTTGTTTTTCTTGGTCAAACTCTTGGGTTGTGCGGCATGGGGTGGTGGTTTCCAATTTTGTCTCCGGCAGAGTGCATGCACTGGTTTGGCGTGGTTTCCCACGATGAATTGGCTGCGTGTGCATGCATGGAAGTAGGATGTGTAGGCCGTTAGCGGCTGATGCCTTGCATGTCGTGTTTGGTTTTTCTTTCCTATAAGAGTCACCGCCGCTTAGATCATATGAGTAGGTTCTAGTGGATGCTGATATTTTAGTTGTTTGCGATTACGTGGACGGATCGATTTTTTCTGCACGGCGACATACACATCCCGCTTCGCCACCGGCCGTGCCTCGCGCGCCATAGGCCACCTCCAGGCCCGGGTCTGGCTGATCGGCCCTCCATCGTGGCCTTCTTCGATGCCGCCAATCAGCTGATGCCTCTGTGGCCCTATGGTGGATGTCAATGCAGGGACAGCGGTCGGCGCGGCAGATTCTGAACCGACTGGCGGTGTGTGTCGCCGTGCAGGGGTAGGAGCAGGCCAGAGCTTCGCGCTGAGCAAGGCTACGAACATCTTCGAGGACCGCTGCGAACGCAATCCTGTCGCCACGTTCATGCTATTTACGGAGTTTGGAATTTGGACACGCAGCGGCATCAACAACAGTCCCAGGCAGCTTCGGAGGCACCACGCGCTTGACGCAGGCGAAGATTCCCATGGCTGGACAGGCTAACGATGCGTCGGTGCGGTTGCAGCTTGCGTCCAAGCAAGAGCACGCACTGGAGTCCAGACTGTCCAGTGCTCCCGCGGAGCACGCCTTCGCCAAATGCCTGGGCTCCTCTCGCTCCGCCTACAGGTGAACTAAACGGCGACTGTATCCTCCTCTCTGCGTTGCCTTCGTGTGTGTGGCCTGATGCATCCTGGTGCTGCTTTGTGTGTCTGCGCAGCTTGGCGTGATGCTGCTACTGCATGTGTGCTGTATAGGCTTGCTTGATGCGTGCGGGCAGAGCAGCTCGCCGGCACCGTGCTCTACTACGGAGAAACCACGTCGGCGTGGCGCATCTGCAGAACCGTTAGGACAAAGAGGCGCTGATGTTCTGTACTTCTGCTTGGCGGTGGCTGTCCATGCAACACCCCTTCCTTCTTTCTCCCAACGAGGATGGCAGTGCCGTGTTCATGCGGCCCACGGCCTTCCATGGTGAGCAGCACCGGTTGCCCTCGAGCCCGGTCTGCTAGACGTCTTGTCGCCGACAGCCGACTACGCCGAGGATCGCCGTGAGCTCTTTTTTTTTTGGATAAGAAGGCAGACCGCAGTCTACCTTATATATTCCAAAACCAGACGAAAGTCTGAGAGTTGTCATGTTACAAAGGAGCAAAGCAAGCTAGCTAGCTGCATTGGAAGGGAGGAGGAAGGAGATACATTAGAGTTTAGCTAGCTTAGAAAGCGTTTGAAAGAAGCTCTGCATTACACTGGAGGAAAGCTCTCAGGGAAAAATCGTTCAAGCGGGCGCACCAAAGGCGTAACATCTCGGCTATAGCTGCCCCAAGAACTTCCGTTGGTGTGGTCTTATTGTCAAAAGCACGAGCGTTGCGCACCAGCCATAGTTGAGCAGCACATGCAGCAATCAAGACCGCCCAGTGGCTGCTAACTTCCATCATTGTGAACACAAAATCTTTCAGGGAAGTAGAGGAACAGGCCAGTCGGAGCAGTCCAAGCTTCTGCCATAGGCAATGAGCCGGTGCACATCGCAATATGATGTGATCAACGGTTTCCTCCGCCGGGCACAGGTCACAAAAGGGATGCTGAATGTTGTTCCATTGCTTACGCAACATTGTCGTTCTGACGTTCAGGCGCCCTCTATGAGCTAGCCAGAGAAAAACCTTCCATCGATTGGGGATCGCTTTATTCCAGATTATGTCTGCTGGCGCCCAACGGACCCCTCTGAAAGTAAGCAAGGCATAGTAGCTGCTAGCCAATGCAGGTTTTCCAGTGTAGATGTGCATACGGGAGTCAGAGTGGCCTGTAGAGGGGGTGGATATGGAGGCAAGCAACTCACGCATAGTTTGAAATTCCAAGGCAGCAGTTCGGGAGAGGTTTGGATGAAGCTACAGCTGCCATTGATCAAGGTATTGCGAGGACACCGAGCAATGTTTATCCTTGGCAAAAGAGAAGAGCGTGGGGAAGAGCTGGTGGAGGCGGCCGGCACAACACCATTTATCCTGCCAAAAAGCCGTGAGCTTCCCATCACCAACCCTGCAGATAGAAGATTGCTGCACCATCGGAATATACTTGGCTATAGCTCTCCATAAGTGTGTGTCAGTGGCCTTAGGTTTGTCAGGCAAGCTCTTGCGCAAATATCTCTGCTGGAACCATTGGTAGCATGGGACTGATGAACTTTGGAGTATCCGGTTGGTGAACTTGCAGAGCATCGCATCATTGTGAGCCTCTAAGTCTCTGATCCCCAAGCCACCACTTTGCTTGTTGGAGACAACTTGATCCCAAGCAACCAAGCAGTCAGCTTGCTGTGTGTCCGCCTTCTTCTGCCAGAGAAAATTCCTTCTAAGTTTGTTGATTTTTGCTATGCTGCTCTTGTTCCACTTTATACAGGCCATGTAGTAGTTCGGAATGGAAGAGAGGACAACATCAATCATGGTGAGTCGCCCTCCCCAGGAGAGATATGTGGCCAGCCAGCCTGCCAATCGCCTGTCGATCTTCTGGATTACCGGCATCAAAACTGAGTTTGAGACTTTCTGCATTGAGAGCGGTAAGCCAAGATAATTGCATGGCAAGGAGCTGATCGGGCATCCCAAAATAGTAGCTGCTTCCAATGCATCCTCTGCACACATATGTATAGGCACGAAGGTGCTCTTGTGATAGTTAATCTGCAATCCAAAAAAACTTGAGAACGCCTGCAGGATGTCTTTAATGCGTGCAGCTTGCGAAGCCGTGCCCTTGAGCAGAATAAGTGTGTCGTCCGCGTATTGTAACACAGGAAAAAAGCTCAGTCCGTCTATAGGACACTCCAGAACTCCGACGTTCGCGGCAGCAACACACATACATTGCAGGATGTCAGCAACCAGAATGAAGAGATACGGAGATAGAGGGTCACCCTGTCGAACCCCACAGTTGAAGAAGATATCATCTCCGAGGCAACCATTCATCATAACCTTAGCCTTGCCAGAATGAAGAATGGAAGAGACCCAAGAAATCCAACGAGCGCCAAAACCTCTCTGCTGCATCAGAGTTGTGAGACAGGACCAATTAACACTATCAAAAGCTTTTCTGAAATCCAACTTGAGCACTATCATAGGTATCTTCCTCTTTTGTGCACATTGTACCAATTCAGAAGCTAGTGCGAAGTTTCCAACGATGGCTCTCCCCCTGATGAACCCGGATTGCATGCAGTGAATCAACTGGGAAATGAAATGTTGCAACCTCAAAGTGAGAACTTTAGTGAGCAACTTGATGATACTGTGGACTAAAGCAATGGGTCTGTAGTTGGTGATTTCCAAGGGGCACTCCGTCTTAAGGATTAATGCAATATGAGCCCATTTGATGCCAGATAGATCAGCCTATCCATGAAAGAAATCATCAAAGAACATAAGAACGTCATCCTTAAGAGCAGAGGCAAACTTCTTGTAGAACTCGTTAGTGAAGCCATCTGGCCCGTGGCTTCTATTGTTCGGTGATAGTTTGATGGCGCGGACGATCTCATCCCAACTGAACGATTTCTCGAGGGTAGAGAGGTCAAGAAAATCCACTTGGGAGTAAACAGCGGCTAGGTCAACCGCAAGCGGATCGTTTGGCCGACTGCTGAAAATATCCTGGAAGAACGCCATGGCAATCTTCAGTTTCTCAGAAATGCTGAAGTGCTCAACTCCATTGTGCACCAGAACCCTGACGCGGTTGTTTCTGGCATGTCAATTAGCAGCAAGGTGGAAAAAATGCGAGTTCTCGTCGCCAAACTTACACCAGTTGAGCTTAGCCATCCTCTGCCAAAAATCAGCTCGCCACCTTAGTATTTTCTCAAGTTTTGTAGTTGCATGCAAGCGGAGTACAAACTCCAAGTCCGTGAGCCTGCGCCGCTCCTCAATAGCATTCAAAAAATCCACCAACAACTTGTTGTTATCAATCAGGAGCTGCAGATTTCCTTTGTTTTTAGCCCACTGTCTGATGCCTGCCCGAAGCCGCCTAAACTTGAAGTTCAGTCTGGACGCAACAGAAGCAACCCGACGATGGCCGGCGTGCCAAGAGTTCAACACAAGTTGGTTGAGTTCTGGAATATGCAGCCAATGGTTCTCAAAGCGAAAGAATTTGGCAGTGGGTAGGGTAGTGCCAAAATCAATACAAATAGGCACATGATCTGAGCTGACCGACGAGACGGAAGTAGCTGTAGTGTCCAAGAAGGCCAAACTCCAATCTGCATTGATGAGAACTCGATCGAGCTTGACCAGCGTTGGATTCTGCGCTTATTAGACCAAGTGAATAGCGTGTTAACAATGTTGATGTCCATCAGCCCATGACCGTTAATCCAGTTGTTGAATTCTTCCATTAAGGACCAGCTGACACGGTCATTATACTTCTCAAAGGCATATCTATACATGTTGAAATCCCCAACTAGCATCCAAGCACCGGCAATCGAAGTGGACATGCAATCAAGTGAGCTGAAGAAGCTCGGCTGCTGACTTGCCTTGCAGGGAGCATAGACCACTGTCAGGCAAAAACTGGTGTCATCATTGGCTGACGAGAAGGCTACTGTCGTAGAAAATTCATCCTGCGCCATAACAGTTCCATTGGCCGTTGAATCCCAAGCAACAAGAATCCCACCACAGGAGCCCTGCGCTGGCTGAGAGCGAAAGCTGCAAAGCGATGCTGGAGGCAACCTCTTGATCAGAAAAGCATCAATAGTGCTGAGCTTGGTCTCTTGCAAACAAACAATATTAGGCTTGCAGGAGGCAATGGTGTCTTTGATGAGACAATGCTTGCTGCGATCACCCAAGCCACGAACATTCCAGTTAGTGATAATCATAAGAGTTGTGCGGCCGCCGAGAGGACCCGAAGGTCATGGAGTGCAAGAGGCAACAGAGAGAAACATGCCATGCATCAAGTAATGACAGGAGCTTACATAATGAAACGGAAAACAAGCTAACAACACACCAAACAACATGACAACAGACACGGCCACAAGGGCCAGAAGCACCCGAGGAGGACAGCAAAAGAAGAAAGACACAACAACTCCCGACATGCCGGGAGCAACTACCACAATGCAACAGCTCCTGATAACATGGCTGAAGGCCAACTAGTGCAGACGAGGTCGTGCAGGTCCTACTCATTGAGATCGAGCGAGCGCACTAGAGAGGCAGCCACCAAAGCAGAAGAGAGGGCCTCGACCTCCCTGCTTATGCCTTCCGTGTCGAGATCGCAGCAGTCAGCAAACACTTTGAGCTTGTTCTTCCCCAGCGGTCTAGGCGTGCCTTTGAGAGGGAGCTGAATCAAAGAAGATACATCACGCAGCTTTTTGGCGCACTTGGAGGAGGCAGAGCGGCTCAACGAGCGACCTGAGGACGATCCAGAGGAGGAGGAGATGGTCATCCGTGCCTTCCGCTTGGTAGCGCGCTCGACACAGTCTACCCTAGGCCCATCCAGCAGCCAGAGGAGCCTAGGGTTGCGCCGTTGAAGCACCGGCGCCTGGGCTACCCTCTCAGCGGTAGCGGCAGGCAGTTCCACCTCCAGTCTCTGGGCGCCAGCAGGAACAGTCAGGCTAGCCGCCCTCGCCGCCCCTACCTGCACATCAAGGTCTTGGCCCCCTCCCTGGCCGTCCTCGCCCGCCGGCTCCTCCGGCAAGCCCAGACGTATCGGGTGCTCAACGGAGTTCTCGACTGGAGCCTTGACCCGCGGTGCCGGAAACAGAGGTAGCAGCGCTGGGTAGTTCTTAACCTGAGAGGCCTTGGTCTCCTCAGGAGGGGCGCGACATCCGCAGGTATAGCGAGCAATGGTAGCAGGCAGGGAATAGCAGTAGGCATGGAACAGGGGGGTGCCGACAAAAGGGGAGACTGCGGATTCCACATGCGGGGGCTGAGCAGCTAGGGTATATGATGGTGGAGGGAGCAGGAAGATGGGTGGCGAGGTGAGCCAGAGCTGGCATTGGAGTTGCAAGAAAGCTGTGGAGGGTGGTGGGGATGGTGGGAGTGTGGTGGAGTCGTCGTCATGGGATGAGGCAAGGGAAATCAAGGGCCCCACGTGCCCAAAGAGGCTGGCAGGCACATTTGCTTTGGAAGGAAAGCGACAGTCCACAGAAGGGAGCAGGGGCAAGGTACGCCCACAGGTGAGCTCAGGGGACGAAGGAGAAGAATCCGAATTGAAAAGTTTTGGCCAGAACCTGAAAAGGAGGGAGTTGCAGCTCTCCCAAGATTGCATGCCCGTGGTGAGGTCGAACGCGCGGAAGTAGCCATCGTCGAGCCTGGCTGGCCCCACCGTGATAGCACCCTCCACGACCCTGGCTGGGCTCAGCTCCAGGCGGAAGAAGAAAGTTGTTTTGTCCACATCGAAGAAAGTGACCGCGTGCGGCCCGGCAACCGGGGCTGCAATCAGCTATCTCTTCATGTGGCCGTCCTTCTTCGAATCCGCATCGAAGTCGGACGCGTCAAGCGTGCCCATCGAGGACGGACGCTTGAGCGCGGGCTTGGCGGAGAGCTTGAGCAAGGCCAGAAAGTCACCGAAGGACGCCGTCATGGGGTGGTTGTAGGCGCGGTAGGCCCTCTCCGCTGCCGCAGGCAAGCCGCGCGAGGCCCTCCGGTAGACGCGCCCTCCTGCAGACGACGCACCGGGGCAGCCGCGCGGGGGCGAGCGAGCACGCCCGCCGCTGGGTGGCTGGCCATTGCTTGGCGGAGCAGCAGGGTTGCCAAGGGAGCGCGCCACATCCCAAATCTCGTTGATGTAGACATCAGCGTAGGCACCGTTGCCATTGATCTTGTGGAAGGCGATGTGGTGGGGGATGTGGCTAAGTGCTTCCACCTTAGCAAGAACAAAGATACCGGCGAAGTCATGGCCATGAATGCTGGCATGCTCGATGTTGATCAGACCAGCAAAGCCCGACACACTAGAGGCAACACCTTGCCGGTTCCAGAGCTCCAAGGGCATCTTCTCAAGGGAGAGGCAGACAATGTGGCGATAAGCAAAGGAGAAGGCATTACTACCAGCGTGGTGCGGCATAATTTTGACCCTATGCGAACCCGCGTCGAGAGGGCTAGCATGGAGAGCCCTCATCTGGTCGCATTCACGCTGAAAAACAGCGAAGGCAGTGGTGGTGGAGGGTCTAGCAAAGCGCACAGCTGTGATGCCGAGACGCTGGTGGAAAAGGCGGCGTAGCCAGGATAGGAAGTTGGGCATGGTGGGCGCGATCTTGACGATGCAGACAAGGGAGTTGCGGTCGTGAACAAAGGGGTAGTGCACGTCCACATAGGTGGGACGACCACAGACTACAGGCTCCATGGCTAGGGAGGGAGCAATAGGAGGCGAAAGGGGAGTGAACGGGACGATGGCAGCGCACCGGTTGGGAGAGAAGGAGGAAGCAGAAGGCGGAGACGGGGGTGGTGAAGAAGCTTGGTGGGGGAGGAGGAAGAGGAACGCTTGGTCTTATAGACAAGACGAGGGGAGCGCTCTGAGCAGGAGTGGCGGGTGTGGCCGGTGCGCCTACAACGCCAACACACCAATGGGTCACGGCAGTCAACTCTCCGATGCTGATAGGATAGGCATCTAAAGCAGCGTCGGTGCAGGTCTAGGGGGATAGGAGGATAATGACACTGCCTTGGAGCGGGGGTGGCAGGAGAGCGTGAGGGAGAGGAAGAGGCAGAGGCAGGGCGCGGACTGGACAGGAGCGCCTCCTTGTACGGGGAGCGTGATAGGGCCAAAGGGGCGGCGACATCACGTAGCGATTCCGAGGCACTGGGAGCAGAAGGGCCAAGCTGGCCAGGCCCCCCGTACTACGCCGCCTGCACATGCGCATGATGGTTTTTCAGCGAGGATGCCATGACACCATGCAAAGAGTTGCATTGCTGTCCGTACCCTGCACTGTCAGCGCCATGAACCCCGTACAAGACCGCGTCCGAGCCAGGCCCGGATAGGGCAGGAGAGATACGGGAAGGAGCGGTATCTGTAAGAGTAGGAGCAGATCACGGAGAAGCCGGAACACCCGAAAACGCAGGACAAGGAGAGGTCACACAGCCGGTCTCAACGGGCGTGCATGCAGCAGGGCGTGCGCAGACTGAGTCCTCAGGGGCCAGAGCAGCAGGATTTGACCAGAGACCTAGATTCTTGGCCCCGAGCCTACCTGGGAAACCAAACTCCACACAGAGAGGCCCAGCATGCCAAAGCCCATGAAGCACAATCTCAGCGGCAACCTCGCGACAGGCCACTTCAAATTCAAAAGAGGTAGGGCCCAGCACAACGGCCCAGAACCCTGCTGCCAAGCCACCAAACCAGCCATGCAGATGCTGAGCGAAGAACTCCGGCGAGAGGAGCACGACGTCGCTGACGACGAACACCGCGAGGCGCACCGGGGAGAACGATCTCGACAGCGCGCAGGCAGAGCCGCAGCCATATCTGGCCCACATGGCATCCTCAAAGCGGGCTCCAGAACACCTCGCAAGACCGGCACAAGCAGGACCAACACAACCAGGACGACCAGACCCTAGCATGATCAAGGGAGAAAGTGCAACAACATGCATCAAAGGAAAGGGGGAGCGAGCACTTAGCTGAGAGGGCCACCCCAAAATGAAGCAGGGGCGCAGGGTCGGCAACGTGCCAACCTTACCCAAGCTAGCCTCGTGCTCCGGCGCGGCGAGCAACGAGCCCGCCAAGGACAGCTCCCAAGGCCGCGCAACGTCACGGGAGCAGCCGCCTGGCCGCCTGGCCGCTAGACAGGGTCTAGCGGCTAGAGCGAAGCAGTCTCGGCCGGGAACGACGATGGGCGGTGGAAGAGTCGGACGACGGTGATGACGGTGGCAGGAAGTCAAATATCGGTGGCCGCCGCAGGCTAGAGTGGCCAACGACGGGAGGGTGGCCGCCGCAGCCGGAGTGGCCGGCAACGGGAGGGTGGCCGTCGTAGGCCGGAGGGGCGAACGGCGGGTTCCTCAGCTACTTTTCATGTTGATAGAATGTCATTCTCTTCAGTTTTAACAGAAAACAAACTTGTGGCTTCGAGGGTGCCCGGACTGCTGCCATCCTGCCGAGAGGCACCCGGTGTACCCCTCCACCGTTTCACGGCGG
The DNA here is from genome assembly GCF_002162155.2 of Triticum dicoccoides. Classification (NCBI taxonomy): domain Eukaryota; kingdom Viridiplantae; phylum Streptophyta; class Magnoliopsida; order Poales; family Poaceae; genus Triticum; species Triticum dicoccoides. The sequence continues at coordinate 669,048,498 of NC_041393.1, forward strand.
CTGCAACAGCCTCCAATGCTGCTGCTCTTCGTAGTCGCAGTTCGACCAGAGACAGCAAGCGGTGCCGCTCCGGGAGGAGGTCACGATGATGCGGCAGGCGACCCTAAGCGGGGACACCGGGGAGGCGTGTGTTGACACCAGATTTTGGCATGGTCAAAAATGTAATTAAGAAGGTCTCAAATGGAAAAATGATCAAAGCGAGAAAGTTCCATATCGTCAAAAGGAGAAATTTTGATATTTGGGCCATAGCCATCCGATCTCATATCTAAGGCCGAAGTTGTATTCGAAGTATTGAGATTTTGTGTTCAGAACAGTATTCGGCTGATTACGCCCCCAAGATGGCCTCTGATGGAAAAGGTTAGAACTGCAAAGTTCTTCGTCTCGTCGAAACGGACGATTTTGATATAAGAATCGTCCCCATCCAAGTTCGTATGCAAAAGTTACAGCCAAAACTGTGCGCTGCAACACTGTATGGCCGGATCATCCGGACCGGGGTCCAGATCATCTGGTCGAGGGCCGAAAAATTGACCAAAACAACAGAAGCTAAAAGTTGAAGCCGGATGATCTGGATCAACTCCCGGATGATCCGGGTAAAGGCCGGACAATCCGGGCAATCGTCCGGGTGTCCGGACACGTTTTTCTGCTGCAGACTTTAGAAAACGGCCCGAAACACCCTCAAGATGGCCTTGGATGAAAAAGTGTTCAACATGAAAGTTGTGCGTCTCGTCGAGACGGTTGATTTGGATATAAAAAACATCCAGATCGGGGCCTTGAGCTGCTGTCAAAAAACTGGGCTAGGCCGGATCATCCGGGCCTTGAGCCGGACATCCGGGCCGGGGGTCGTGAATAGTCCGTGTTTTATTAGGTTTTGATGATTTGGACGGCTAGGCAAGTCCTTTTCTTGTACGGGAAGTCCATCCGCCTCTTATATAGACAAGAGGTGACGGCCGATTGAACAACAACACACAATTGAACAAATCTATCTACATCTTTTACCTTTACTTTTACCTTCTCCCTTGTTTTTCTTCTTCCTCGTTCTTCGTTCGTTCTTCTTCATTGCAGGGCGGCGAACCTCGAGTCCCTAGGGGCGGTCAGGTCGACCTAGGGTAGCCCATAGCCGTCGCGCGCCCTGACGGGGTCCCTCCCGGGCGCGTGGGGTTTCGGGTCTACAAAAGCACCCGCCGGATTGTCTTGCGTACCGCGCTTCCGGCGGGTCTCCTTCGGCGTGAGCTGCGGTGCATCACCCTCGGCGTTGGAGGTACACGGTGATGTGTTCGTGTGCGAACACACTTTTTGGCGACTCCGCTGGGGAAGAAGCTTTGAACGGTCTCCGGCCCGTTCTTGCTACGAAGAGATCGTCATCTAGGGTTTGCAATCTACAAAGGTAACATGAATACCCAATTCACTTATGTAAATGCAAATAATGCATATGTTGTTGCTAGATCGTCTAATGAGCATATTGTATCGGCTAGCCCTAGTTTTATCAATCATGCATCTAATTATGTGCAACAGCCGATTCAGAATAATATTCATGCTTCAACTTCATATAATTTTAGCAACATGCAACATATGTATCCCAACTCCCATGCATCGGCAACCCCACAAATCTATATGCCAATGAACAACATGATGAGTTCGGTTAATCATGTTGAGACACCCCATGTAGGAACTTCCAATAGTATGCAACAAAGTGTTTCAACTTTTTATTCATCGGCAAATAACTTGCAGTATGTTAATCCAAACGTGCCGGTGGATAGGGGAATTGGCCATGCTACTACTAGTTATTCGGCCAATTACCCTCAAACATCATATGCTACACCTCATGCTACGAATTTTTCGGCACCATAGGCAATTGTAGATATTCGTGGTTCAGCTCCGCACCTTCATGCTCATGGCCGAATAAGTGAGAATTCTACCAGAGCGCATGTTTCTTTACCTAGTAACGTAGCATATCATGTTGCCCCTGCACAATTACAGAATTTTGGCAACACACCATTGCCGGAAGCGTCTCAAAGTATTGGGGGGCAATCCGATGAAGATTGGGCTGAAATTGGTCGAAAAAAGCTTAAAGATAGACTAGCTGCAATGTTTGCTGAATTTAGACAAGAACAAGTAACCTTGCGAATCAAAGAAAGAAAGAGTGGTGATTCGGATAACAAAGTTAATTCGGTTATTAAAAAAGCCGAATCAAATAGTATATGTGTACCGAATCTATCAAAGAAAAAGAGGATGCCAAGGCATTGGAGAGTCATTCAAAAGTGGAACAAAGTATTATTCAAGTGATACAACCATTATGCTCTCCCAACGTAATTGAAGAGGTATGTCTAGCAAATGACTTGCCTATCTTCCGATTTGGTCGCAACTTTATTGTCGATGCTTCTATAAGAAAAATTCTCATAAGTAATTTTGAAAGACCAATGAAGAAGGGTAATTTACTTGTTAGCAACAAAATTGTTATAGACTATATCGGTCAACCCATTGCACCATTTATAAAGACCGATAATGACTTATTGTTGTGGCCAAAGCTTTCCCCGTTGCTTTATCTATAGTTCATATCTAGTTGGGTAGCTTTGCTTACTTCTTACTTGGCTTGCACTTTGTCTCAATTGAGACATGTGTGTTCTAAATATTTTCGTATCGGAAGTTTAAAGCCAAGGTTAATTTCTTTTGAGAAATCCGATGCTAATATAATATCTTATTCAAAGACACCGGAGATAGAGTGGAAAACACAATGTATAGCCGAATGGGAAGATTCCAAATCTGAACCATTCGATTGCTTATCTTCAAAGCCGTTCACACAGCAAGATCGGCTAGAAAGCAAGAAGTTTACCTTCAATTCAAGCATGTGTGACCAAATATTTGATTTATTGCTGAAAAATAATTACATAAGAATTCTTGATCACCATGTCAAGCCATCAATTCAAGGACGAATGTATTGTAGGTTGCATCATTCGTTCAAACATAATTTTGAGGATTGCAATATGTTTCATCAAATATTTAAATCGGCCATTAATAAAGGACGATTAAAATTTTTTGAGACAGCAAGAGATGACCAGTCTATTCCGATTGGTCTCGATGGCAGAAAGTTTTTGCATCGGCTGCTTCAAGCCGATCCACTTAAAGAGGAGGTAAAAACTGCAGGTGATGGGGTCAAGCTTTCAAGTAAAAAAAATTTTGAAGAGCATAATGAACATAATTTTGAGGGCGAGAATTCTATTGAAGCTACAATGGAGACGCCAAGGACTGGAGGGAAACAAGCAAATCCAATGATTGGTGCAAGCACAACCAAATGAAACAAAGGCCGAAATAAGCGCAAGTGTAAGAGATCAAAAATCACCTTTGCTGAACTATTGGATAAATATCAAAAGAAGAGTGAAGAGAAGAATACTTATCGGCCAAATCATGCAAAGAAACCAAGATCACCCCCAAGGCGCAAATATGAGGATCGGTATTGGCAAAGTGCGAATTTTAATCCAACATATTCATATCCTTATTTTGGGCCGCCAATGCCAATGCCGTGGATGCCTCCCTATGCTCATATAGATCCATATCCATCATGGGATAGCTATGATACGAGGGCACACTCTCCATCTTATTTTAGACCATCTAACCAATATTATGCAGCTCCGAGAAGATCAACATTTGAACAATCACATGCTAAAGACCGTTTCGATCATAAGGAATCGGTCCAGTGCTCAAGGAACAGAAAGGAGGTGGTCAAGCAAGTTTACCGCGTTAAAAGAGATGGTCGTAAGAGTGCTACTTCAGATTTGATCTCAAAAGAAAAAGAGCCAACTAAAATGTTGACATTGGCTACTAAAGGCAATGAGATGAAGCAATCAATTGTTGAGAGTCAATCAAGTGCCAAATCTGAAGGGAGGAAGTTGAGAGTGCCCAAGATAAAACAAGAATTGCCATTACTTCAAAGAAAATCGCAGCCGGGGTGCCCACTCGGCTTATCGTATTGGCAAAAGAAGAAAGTACAAAAGCTTAGTGCACAAGAACTTGAAAAGATGAACATGGCATGGGTTCCCAAAGGAAGTACTAAAAACAAGAATAATATGCAAGATTCTGTTGCAATAAGTGCGACAAAGGTGAAGAAAGAGAAGAGTGCAATCTTCGAACAACCAAGTCGAGGGTTTGCACATCAGAATCTTCGGTTCAAACAACATCCATATTCTTCAACTATGTCATTAATGCATATGCCATGGAACTCATCCTCGGGTATGACTAGTTACCCTCCATGGACTTATTTTGACCCATGGATGCAATATAATTTCTTACATCATGAAAGGGTATTACCAAATTATTATATGTTCGATTAGCTTCATTTTTGTTGCTAATCTAAATGGCCGATATATACTTATCGTCCAAAGCACGTACAAAACGGCCGATGGAGTGTTGACATCGTGCTTACAATAAACTTCGTGCTAGTTATTTTTCGGCACACAAGTTTTGCCGAAAAACAGGGGGGCATGTGTTGACACCAGATTTTGGCATGGTCAAAAACATAATTAAGAAGGTCTCAAATGGAAAAATGATCAAAGCGAGAAATTTCCATATCATCAAAAGGAGAAATTTTGATATTTGGGCCATAGCCATCCGATCTCATCTCTAAGGCCGAAGTTGTATTCACAGTATTGAGATTTTGTGTTCAGAACAGTATTCGACTGATTACGCCCCCAAGATGGCCTTTGATGGAAAAGGTTACAACTGCAAAGTTCTTCGTCTCGTCGAAACGGACGATTTTGATATAAGAATCGTCCCCATCCAAGTTAGTATGCAAAAGTTACAGGCAAAACTGTGCGCTGCAGCACTGTATGGCCGGATCATCCGGACCGTGGTCCAGATCATCCGTCCGAGGGCCGAAAAATTGACCAAAACAATAGAAGCTAAAAGTTGAAGCCGGATGATCTGGATCAACTCCCGGATGATCCGGGTAAAGGCCGGACAATCCGGGCAATCGTCCGGGTGTCCGGACACGTTTTTCTGCTGCAGACTTTAGAAAACGGCCCGAAACACCCTCAAGATGGCCTCGGATGAAAAAGTGTTCAACACGGAAGTTGTGCGTCTCGTCGAGACGGTTGATTTGGTTTTAAAAAACGTCCATATCGAAGGTCGTATGAGGATTCTAGAGTCAAAACAGTGAGCTGCTGTCAAAAAACTGGGCTAGGCCGGATCATCCGGGCCTTGAGTCGGACATCCGGGCCGGGGGTCGTGAATAGTCCGTGTTTTATTAGGTTTTGATGATTTGGACGGCTAGACAAGTCCTTTTCTTGTACGGGAAGTCCATCCGCCTCTTATATCGACAAGAGGTGACGGCCGATTGAACAACAACACACAATCGAACAAATCTATCTACATCTTTTACCTTTACTTTTACCTTCTCCTTTGTTTTTCTTCTTCCTCGTTCTTCGTTCGTTCTTCTTCATTGCAGGGCGGCGAACCTCGAGGCCCTAGGGGCGGTCAGGTCGACCTAGGGCGGCCCATAGCTGTCGCGCGCCCTGACGGGGTCCCTCCCAGGCGCGTGGGGTTTCGGGTCTACAAAAGCGTCCGCCGGATTGTCTTGCGTACCGCGCTTTCGGCGGGTCTCCTTCGACGTGAGCTGCGGTGCATCACCCTCGATGTTGGAGGTACACGGTGACGTGTTCGTGTGCGAACAGCGTGCTTAGGCAGCGGGAGACCATGTTTTCGCCATGGATGTGGCCGTCGCACGGCAGGCAGAGCCCGGCAGCGTCTGCCCGGCAGTACACCGCCGCAGAAGTAGCGCTCCGCTGTGGGCACCATGCATGTCAGCGGCAAGCTCTGGCACCCTGTACAATATGCATAGTTTTTTTTTAGTAAAGAGATGAAGAATGGCCAGTGCATGTGGTTCTGGGCTAGATGGCCGAGCATTATTTAGCGGGCTTGGGTTAACTGACCATTATATCTTTATATAATTATTATATTGTATCAATTGGTTACGATCAGTATGTTCCACAAGGTCCAAAAATAGGAAGGTTTCGTGTGTTCCACGGTACATTGATATTGGTCTTATCAATCTTGTGGGGCTATCTGAATGCAGCGACATAACTTGCCATTTGTGTGATCCTATTGTGAAAATATAACGTTACAATTATATATTGAATTTACTTAGGCGAATCTACTAATATTGTACGTATTTCTCCTTTGCATAGATTATATCCGATAGAATGTTATGCGTAGACTGACCTGCGGGCTGTCCTAATCCTTTCAGTGGTCAGGCTTCAGACTTGCATCGGTAGTTTATTTCCTTCTTTGAGTTGTTGATTCTCTCGCTTAAATTGTGCTTTTGTAATCTTAGTAGGAGTAAGCACTATGCATAGTTGGCGGTGTTCATGGATGCGCGCTCTCTCTCTCTCAATCTGATTCCTTCATACTCCCTCTGTTTTTAAATATTAAGTCTTTTTAGAGATTCCAATATGAACTACATATGGATGTACATAAACGTATTTTAGAGTATAGATTCACTTATTTTGCTCTGTATGTAGTTCGTATTGAAATCTCTAAAAAGACATATATTTAGGAACGGGGGTAGTACTTTGCAGATTGGAACTTTCCTGAATGCCACTTTTGAGTGGCTTCCAAACATGATTTTTTTTTGTTCCTTTCTATTAATACAAAAAAAAAGAAATTGCTATGGTGTTACACCACAAATTCGCAATGGTGACTCGGTTTTTTGCTTGCTTTTGGTGAAGTTCTTTCATTGTCATTCAATTTGAACGAGGCTTCAAAACACAAGGGTCAAGAGAAAGGGGAGATAGCAGTAGCAGGCTAGCATTCTCTTTATTTTGATGCAACAATGATTTATAGATCTGGTCACGTGCCCATATCCATTAGATCAGATCATGGGAATGGACCTTTTTGTTCCAGCTGGTAATGTGTCCGTCAGAACATTTTTTGATGCTGGGTAACAATGGATCACATCATAGGGAAAACTGAAACGGCGCTCTTTAGCTTTGTATGTGTTATGCTCCCTTTTGAAAATCCTTTTAGAAAAGAAGCATATACCAATGAAAGGTACATACTTGCATCATGAATATTCTGTTTGGAAGGATTTCAGAAAATTCAGCCAATAGTGCTTTTGCTTTACTTCAAATTGATCTACCTACATGCACTCTCTGAAAAGTTGATAGTATGCTTATAAGTTGGTTTTAATTCTTAAGCTTATTAACTTTCCTAATTGTAGCTGTTTTCTTCTATGTTTTTTAACATATAGTTCCTTCAAGATGTGTCTCATTAACTGAATTATTAGCTATAGATGATTAATTAATGAGTTGGTACTATTGGGCTATTATTCAAACTATAGAAGTTTATGTAGGATCTGAAACCTTCAAGATTTCTTTTTACCACCAAGCAACAAGATAATAAAACTGAAATTTATTGCATCTGTCAAAAGAAGATGCAATATCGTCGAAGGGCAAGTATTCTAATCCTGAAATTTTAAATGTTGTTGCAAAAATAAGAGTTACCCAAATTATATATTTAAGATTGGTTCATAGTATTGTCGTTTGTTTCAAATCAGTGACTGGTATGCTCAAAATGTAAATGCATATCAGCCATAGAAAAGAGATACACTCCATTTTCTTGACTTACACATCAGTATTAGGAAAGCGAAAGTGTAGTGTAATAAAAGACTAGCGAACTTACCATATTAGCATGACGAATGAGAAAAACTTGAAATACGACCATTTATATGTTCATCACGTGTGGGGCGATAATGAGAGTCTACCAGAGACAAATATATAAGCATTTCCTCACGAAGTACTAAAACACTCAACAAAGAGGATTCTTTAAAGCCAGAGACATAAAATATTGATTTACGTTGCAATACGATGGCATGAATGGTTCAATTGAAATATCAAACATGTATGGCAAATTGTCCAAGGATATGAATATCAGGGCGCTCTTTACCATTTCATCACGGGCACCAATCCAGTAGGAGGTTCCACTAGAATGATGCAGGACAAAAATCAATGTACCACATTTTAGCTTATTAGAAATTTATCAACATGTGCTTCCTGTCTTCTAAGATGCACTATAACTGGTGACAGCAAAACGAGTTTACAAGACAAACGATGATTCCAGCAAAAATATGCAATAATTTTTTTGATATATTGCCACTCCGTATGTACCCTCAGTGCCCAGAGCGATGATCATATCGTCACGTACACATGCGCACATCCTCCTATTGGACGTGTGCAAGAATTTGCAAAAGCTCCGTATCACTTTTATCACAGGCACCAATCCTGCAGGAGGATACACCAGGATGATCTAATCCATAAGAGACTTGCTTCTAGCTTATTTACACATCATGTTTGTATTTCTATATACAGTTCGCTACGTAGAGTGGACTGTATATAGTTTCAATAAATAGTTTGTCTTAGAAGTGTGCCACTTTTAATTGCTCTCTTTGTATCCACGCATTCGCAAGATTACAATAAATTTGCATCTTCAATGTCTTTAATGTCTCTATATACCGTTCTGACTTGCTTGAATTAGAAATAAATGAATAGGCACTGAACTATTCTTCAAACAATGGACTACATAGATTCGAGTAATCACCGAGCGCGGCGTGTCGCCGCGCGGGTTAGGCTAGTACTTATTATTGCAACTCCTTTTATTAAATACTCAAACCTTACATATGACAATATGGAGGATCCATACCAACAATAGTGACTATATGATGAAATATGTGGGACAAATTAAATTAAATTCTTTCACTTAGGATGCGATGAAATTAAAGCTTTTTAGCCAGACGCTAACGACCACAGCGAAAGCCGGGCTATTAAGTCATCCTGCAGGTACTTTCGACACTGGGAAACACTATAAAATGAGCGATTTCTTGCGACGGACCACTTCTTTCTTGTATAATCATTCTTTTACCAAAATTGTCTTCATGACGGTTTTCGACCGTCATGCCGACCCTTTCTTTGTCCACATCATAATATTAGTAATCACAATTAACCGTAAACTTTTTCATCAAGTTTGATTTGCTTACCACGTCTGCCACGTGGTTACATCATCAACTGAGAGCACATCAGTTTTATTAAATAAACATATTGGTGGCCTTTCAAGGTTCATGAATGTTTAGACTATCTTCCCATGTGCTTCCCTAATAGTGTCGCTTACACGCATGAGATGGTTCACCAGGTAGCGGCAAGGGACTGGTTTACTCCATTCAGTTGATAGTTTGTGTTGTTCCGTTATCTCCTTTTTACCGGGTCACCTTGCCGAAAACCAAATATACCTAATATAAAATTAGTGGCCATTCTTGCTAGTTATGTGCGCCTCATGTATGCAAAGAGAAATAAGCCTATTTCTATCTAGGTGCATGAACAATAATGACTATATTATTGTGCGTATTATTTTTTTCCTGACATATGGTACACTCATTTGTATGGGACTAATGCTATATGAACTTTTTTTATCTTTTAATCACGGCCATTATAATTAGAATCAACAGATAAATTTTAGTTATATTTGATAAGTTATCTCTCTTCTGATATTTGAAATATACCTTCTTTCACACTGTTATTTATATTTTAGGCATCTCCGATAGCCCAACAATATATTTCTTACTCTTTGTTCTACTGCATGTTCCTAGTTCATCGAAGCAATATCAAATTATATGTCAAACATACCTCTTGAGAAAATATGCGATGCATCTGTTCTTGCATTTTTTGTTTAGTAAATTCTCAGGCTGTGTAGTTTTTAATTACTGTATATTGAACATGTATATGTTGCCAGAAAAGAAACAAACGCCTATGTATGTGCTTTTATCATGTTTATTAATATTTTAAATATCTCCAACTATATTTTCAGTTGCACAGCCATATTTTTTCTTATCCCTCATTCCACTACATGCTCCTAATCACTAAATTATGTGCCAATTAGACCCTATGCATGTGGCTAATGAGCAAAAAATATTGTTGCTTGCTACCTTTTCTAATGTCAGCATGAAGCCATCAATAGTAATTAGCTTGCATGAATCTGTTTGGCTCATGTGTACGTACAAATTAAGAATTGCTAAATAAAAAAGGTTGTTCCTTGCTTTTTGCCGATATGTCATAACAACATCATCTGTAATTAGCACGTGAAACGGATTGATTTTTTCAAGTAGCTATGCAAGTGATGGCATCAGAAAATGGAGTTGGTGCCTAGTTCCTTTTTTTTTAAAGTTGCTAGTTCCTTTGATTAGCACGTTCCGTAGTAGAGCTTACAAAAGCACACGTGCGTTTTTTTCTCCGTGCTTCAACTTGTGCTTGGCCCACAAATATAAAATTCAGCTGGCGGCAATACCTTTTATTAGCGCTTAATTATATTTTGAGTTCACATAAAAAAGTGCACTTACGATGATATAAGGAAAGTCACCGAGTTGGACCTGGACTCTCGCTTTCCTCTCGATATGAATCCATCTTGATTTGCTAGTCCGACCGCGGCTGGCTGTAGCGTATGGGAAAAGGAGACATGCATATACGTACATCTTTCATCTGAATCACAGCCGTTGTTTTGAACTATTTTTCTACTGTTACATCTAAGCCGTACGTTTTCTATCATTTTAATAATAATATAATATAATAGATATATAGATATCTTAACTAATATTGTATTTGCTAAATATTTTAATGTTGTATTTGCAAAATTTTCTCATGTATTTGGAAAATCAAGTGAACATGAATTACAAAAATCGTAATCAAGCACTTAAAAAATGTTAAATTTGCATAGAATTTGTTCTCGACGTCGACGATGCCCGGCTTACATCCTCCTCGTCGACTCGGCGGTGAGAACCTACTTGAGAGGCACCATGTACGGGACTGGGCTCCGCCATGCTGGCACTGGGAGGTGCTACCTTCAAGGGCGCGCAGTTTGGTGAGGAATCGGGCTCCCATAGTCGACCCGGAGCTTCTTTCGTGGCGGTCGCGTGGGCCACTATCGGTGCGGACGCAGCCGACCCCCGAGGAGGTGGTACGTCGCTGTGTCAGGGAGGAGGACGAGCATGTCCATCGCTACATGGTTGCGTTGGAGGTCAGGTTCCCCAATACCTGGCAGGTTCTTCACGGATCTCACCTGAGCTATGATTCTGTGATGGTTCCTTCTCTTTGGGTGTCCACCGCCCGCGCCTCAGGAACCGCGAGTCAACTAGATTGTTCGATAATATTCGAGCTGTATTAGTGATGTTATATGATAATATTCGAGGTGTATTAGTGATAATATTCCAGATGTATTCGATATAATATTTGATGATGCATTAACTGGATTAATCAAGATATATTAGTGATATTATATGATGATCTTGCTAGCTAAGAAAATTAATCCTCCTCGCCATCCCTCGCCCCTCAGATCGAACCTCTTCGACGGCTGACTACTATGATTCAGTTTTTGCTTATTGAATGCATTTTACACTAGTAGAAAAGGGGGCAATTGTCCAGGCCGGGCCATCCCATTAGTCCCGATTCAATCCAGAACCGGGACCAATGGGGGCAATGGACCCGGTTCGTGAGCCACGGGGGCCGGCCGAGCCACGTGGGCCATTGGTCCCGGTTCGTCTTGACCTATTGGTCCCGGTTGGAGGGACGAACCGGGACCAATGTGCCTCGCTCCTGGCCCAACATCATTGGTCCTGGTTGGTGGCTTGAACCGGGACCAAAGGCTGCCCTTTAGTCCCGGTTCGTGCCACAAACCGGGACCAATTAGTTGCCTATATATACCCCTCGCCCGCGAGCAGAGCACTCCCACCACTACAAGAAATATGTCAACTTATGACCTTCTGTTAGTGACCCTGGAAGAATTGGTCATAGATTTATGACCATTTGACACCAATTGGTCAAAAGCTGTTCGAGGGGCTCCAAACCCTAAACCATTGCGACCATTTTGGTCAGAAAGGTCATAATTTCCTTACATGAAATGGTCATAAAGCTAACAGCGCTAGTCCGCTGCCTTATTTCTAGTTGTTAACGACTAATATAGATGGTCATAGCCTTGTAAATTATGGTGGGTTGCTATGACTAGGCGCCACCTCATCAGTTTTGCCTATGTGTCATGTCCATGTGGCAGTTTTTGCCCTAGGTTGTGAAGCAACCTATATTTCTGTCATTCCCAAAATTCTCAAAAAAATCTCATAAATTCTTTGGGTCATATCTTCATCAAATATGTAAAAACCTTCCTTGCCTAGTTCAAAATAATTCAAAAATATTCATTTTCCTATTCTGTTCAGAGTAACAGTTTGTGAAGGAAGTACCACTTTGGCATGTCCAAATAGTATCCATTTTCTACAGTACTTTCCTATGCCCAAATAACCATCCTCCACCAAATGCCAGCTCAATCCATTCATTATTTTGAGCCGAGCTTCAACATTCGTATTTATGTCCAGTGTGGTGGTTTGCAAAGCAAGTACCACCTAGGCTCCTCCTTTTGAGCTTAAAATTTGTGAAGACGGTCTTCTTAGTAACTGATCATCCTCAGCTAAAACTCACGCCCATTAGCCATGTACATTTCCCATACCGCTAATCAAACACTTGGCTGCTAATTCATGTTTGAGCATCGATCGGTCTCCTCGTGAGAATCTTATGTTGTAATTTTATTCCTAGCACCAACATAGGGAGTGCCCAACCCACTAGACATGCCTAGGCCACCCAGAACACATCGCAATGCCACGGTGACGAGGTGACCATGCGGCGGGCATGCGAGTTTACGCGCTCTAGAGTTGGGGCCCTCGGCCACCGCCCAAACCTCGACGTATCGCCACCAAACCATGTATTTATGATTAAATAGGTCCTTATGTAACTAGAAATGATTTTTGGAAAAAATAAATAGCAAACTATGAGGCAGCTGCAGTTCAAATTTGACCCGCTTCCAGCTGAATCGGCAGAAATTTGTCTTTTTCACGAGAGGTGGATCAAAAAATTTTACACCCCACCATTTTTTAATTGTGCATTAAATATGGCCTAGTATTTTATAAAAATGATTTGGTCCAATTTTGCAACAATTATTTGGTAGTTCCTTAAAAAAAAACCTCCTTTCGGGCACTCGAAAAATGGAAAATGGTTTTTTCGTCCAACGAAAATGAAAACTTCCTTAGGCAACATTGTTTGCTATTCTAATATGCACCCTTGTGCACAATATGAGATCATTTGAACAAACTATGCCATGAATGTGGTCATAAGGTTGATCGTTTGGGTTGAAATACATGAATCTTCACGCATGATAGCTCATTTCTGAGAATATTTTTTTAAAATAATTACCGTATTACAAGTTTATTATTTTTCCTGGAAACTTGGTCACATACAATGACACAATGCGAAGGTTTTCCAATTTTTTGATTTTTTTTGAATTTTTTATGCCCGTTTCAAAATGCGGTCAAAACGGCGGGCTTGACCGTTCCTAGCTAGTGGTTGAATCTTGGAATTTTTTGGTGTTTCTCTGATTAAATAGATACTTATGTACCTAGAAATGATTTTTGGAAAAAAAAGAGCAAACTATGAGGCAGCTACAGTTCAAATTTGACCCGTTTCCACTTGAATCGACGACAATTTGTCTTTTTCACCAGAAGTGGATCAAATTTTTTTTCACCCAACCATTTGGTCAATTGTGCATTATATATGTCCTAGTATTTTAGAAAATTGATTTGGTACAATTTTGCAACAATTATTTGGGAGGTCCTTCACAAAAAAACCTCCTTTTGGGCACTCGGAAAATGAAAAATGGTTTTTTCGTCCAAAGAAAATGAAAACTTCCTTAGGCAACATTGTTTTCCATTCCAAATATGCACCCTTGTGCACAATATGAGATTATTTGAACAAACTATGCCATGAATGTGGCCATAAGATTGATCATTTGGCTTGAAAGCCATTGATCTCCACACATGATAGTTCGTTTCTGAGAACACTTTTTTTATAATAATTGCCGTATTACAAGTTTGTTATTTTTCATAGGAACTTGGCCACATATGATGACACAATGCGAAGGTTTCCCAATTTTTTGATTTTTTTTGAATTTTTTATGCCCGTTTCAAAATGCGATCAAAACGGTGGGAATGACCATTCCTAGCTAGTGGTTGAATCTTGGATTTTTTTTGGTGTTTCTCTGATTAAATAGATACTTATGTACCTAGAAATTATTTTTGGAAAAAATAAATAGCAAACCATGAGGCAGCTGCAGTTCAAATTTGACCCGCTTCCAACTGAATCAGCGGAAATTTGTCTTTTTTACGAGAGGTGGATCAAATCTTTTTACACCCAACCATTTGATAAATTGTTCATTAATTATGGCCTAGTATTTTAGAAAAATAATTTGGTCCAATTTTGCAATAATTATTTGGGAGGTCCTTCACAAAAAAACCTCCTTTTGGGCACTCGAAAAATGAAAAATGGTTTTTTCGTCCAACGAAAATGAAAACTTCCTTAGATAACATTGTTTGCCATTCCAATATGCACTCCTGTGCACAATATGAGATCATTTAAACAAACTATGCCATGAATGTGGCCATAAGATTGATCTGCAGGTACGATTAGAAGGTTATCATCATCCATAAAATGTGGTATAACTTGAGTGAAAATTTTAGTGGTTCCATTTTGCAAAATATTATTGGTAGTTGCTTCATAAACCCCTTTGTTTTTAGCACTTAGAGACTACATTTTAAATTACAGCCGTATTCTCCAACCAATCAGGACAACTCCCCCGGATCACCCTACCGTAGGCGATCCGAACCGTTCGATCGTTCCGGATCTAACGGCAGACTTGACCCCCCCACCGTCTCACAGCCCGCACCACTCGTCCTCTCGCCCCCTCTCTCTCCTACGCACCCACAGCCGCCGCCCTCTCCCTCCCTCAGATCTCGATCCGATCCAGATCGATGCCGCCACCCCTCTCTAACCCTAGCTTCCCGTCGCCGGCGGCGGCGCCCTCCCTCCCTCGCCCTCTCCTCCTTCCCTCCTCACGGCCATATCTCCGTTCCCCCATAGCCACACCTCATCCTCCTCCCCATCCCCCGGTCCCGTCCCCAGCCCTGCCCGGATCCACCGTGCATGTCCACAGCCACAGCCGCTGCCCCCAGCCCCGCCCACGGCGGCCGCCACCACCCCAAGCCTTGTCTTGCTATAACTCTTCACGAGCAGTGAAGGGAAGAAGAAGGGGAAAGGGGATGGCCACCGACACTGCCTACGCGAAGCGGGTGCTGCTCGCCTGCAACGGCGGCGCCGACGCCGTCTTGCGGGGGGTCGGCGTCGGCCTCGCTAGGCACGGCTGCAGGTACTCCCTCTCACTTTTCCCCTTCTTCCTCCTGTCGTTGGGCTCTGAATCTAAGCGCGGGCGCACACAGGCTGGTCCTGGTGGGCGACGAGGGCGCCCTGGCTGCGACGGTGGAGGAGGTGCGGCGCAGCGCGGCAGAAGGGGCGGCGGCCATCGCGGTGGTCGGGATGGACCTCGCGGCCTGCGACGAGGCTGCTACTTGCTCGTTTCCGTCCAGGCAAGTAACCTCTCCTATCTTCTCTGGCTTCGATCCCCGCATCCATCTCCGTACTACGCCGCCTGCACATGCGCATGATGGTTTTTCAGCGAGGATGCCATGACACCATGCAAAGAGTTGCATTGCTGTCCGTACCCTGCACTGTCAGCGCCATGAACCCCGTACAAGACCGCGTCCGAGCCAGGCCCGGATAGGGCAGGAGAGATACGGGAAGGAGCGGTATCTGTAAGAGTAGGAGCAGATCACGGAGAAGCCGGAACACCCGAAAACGCGGGACGAGGAGAGGTCACACAGCCGGTCTCAACGGGCGTGCATGCAGCAGGGCGTGCGCAGACTGAGTCCTCAGGGGCCAGAGCAGCAGGATTTGACCAGAGACCTAGATTCTTGGCCCCGAGCCTACCTGGGAAACCAAACTCCACACAGAGAGGCCCAGCATGCCAAAGCCCATGAAGCACAATCTCAGCGGCAACCTCGCGACAGGCCACTTCAAATTCAAAAGAGGTAGGGCCCAGCACAACGGCCCGGAACCCTGCTGCCAAGCCACCAAACCAGCCATGCAGATGCTGAGCGAAGAACTCCGGCGAGAGGAGCACGACGTCGCTGACGACGAACACCGCGAGGCGCACCGGGGAGAACGATCTCGACAGCGCGCAGGCAGAGCCGCAGCCATATCTGGCCCACATGGCATCCTCAAAGCGGGCTCCAGAACACCTTGCAAGACCGGCACAAGCAGGACCAACACAACCAGGACGACCAGACCCTAGCATGATCAAGGGAGAAAGTGCAACAACATGCATCAAAGGAAAGGGGGAGCGAGCACTTAGCTGAGAGGGCCACCCCAAAATGAAGCAGGGGCGCAGGGTCGGCAACGTGCCAACCTTACCCAAGCTAGCCTCGTGCTCCGGCGCGGCGAGCAACGAGCCCGCCAAGGACAGCTCCCAAGGCCGCGCAACGTCACGGGAGCAGCCGCCTGGCCGCCTGGCCGCTAGACAGGGTCTAGCGGCTAGAGCGAAGCAGTCTCGGCCGGGAACGACGATGGGCGGTGGAAGAGTCGGACGACGGTGATGACGGTGGCAGGAAGTCAAATATCGGTGGCCGCCGCAGGCTAGAGTGGCCAACGACGGGAGGGTGGCCGCCGCAGCCGGAGTGGCCGGCAACGGGAGGGTGGCCGTCGTAGGCCGGAGGGGCGAACGGCGGGTTCCTCAGCTACTTTTCATGTTGATAGAATGTCATTCTCTTCAGTTTTAACAGAAAACAAACTTGTGGCTTCGAGGGTGCCCGGACTGCTGCCATCCTGCCGAGAGGCACCCGGTGTACCCCTCCACCGTTTCACGGCGGCTGCAACAGCCTCCAATGCTGCTGCTCTTCGTAGTCGCAGTTCGACCAGAGACAGCAAGCGGTGCCGCTCCGGGAGGAGGTCACGACGATGCGGCAGGCGACCCTAAGCGGGGACACCGGGGAGGCGTGTGTTGACACCAGATTTTGGCATGGTCAAAAATGTAATTAAGAAGGTCTCAAATGGAAAAATGATCAAAGCGAGAAAGTTCCATATCGTCAAAAGGAGAAATTTTGATATTTGGGCCATAGCCATCCGATCTCATATCTAAGGCCGAAGTTGTATTCGAAGTATTGAGATTTTGTGTTCAGAACAGTATTCGGCTGATTACGCCCCCAAGATGGCCTCTGATGGAAAAGATTAGAACTGCAAAGTTCTTCGTCTCGTCGAAACGGACGATTTTGATATAAGAATCGTCCCCATCCAAGTTCGTATGCAAAAGTTACAGCCAAAACTGTGCGCTGCAACACTGTATGGCCGGATCATCCGGACCGGGGTCCAGATCATCTGGTCGAGGGCCGAAAAATTGACCAAAACAACAGAAGCTAAAAGTTGAAGCCGGATGATCTGGATCAACTCCCGGATGATCCGGGTAAAGGCCGGACAATCCGGGCAATCGTCCGGGTGTCCGGACACGTTTTTCTGCTGCAGACTTTAGAAAACGGCCCGAAACACCCTCAAGATGGCCTTGGATGAAAAAGTGTTCAACATGAAAGTTGTGCGTCTCGTCGAGACGGTTGATTTGGATATAAGAAACATCCAGATCGGGGCCTTGAGCTGCTGTCAAAAAACTGGGCTAGGCCGGATCATCCGGGCCTTGAGCCGGACATCCGGGCCGGGGGTCGTGAATAGTCCGTGTTTTATTAGGTTTTGATGATTTGGACGGCTAGGCAAGTCCTTTTCTTGTACGGGAAGTCCATCCGCCTCTTATATAGACAAGAGGTGACGGCCGATTGAACAACAACACACAATTGAACAAATCTATCTAATTCTTTTACCTTTACTTTTACCTTCTCCCTTGTTTTTCTTCTTCCTCGTTCTTCGTTCGTTCTTCTTCATTGCAGGGCGGCGAACCTCGAGTCCCTAGGGGCGGTCAGGTCGACCTAGGGTAGCCCATAGCCGTCGCGCGCCCTGACGGGGTCCCTCCCGGGCGCGTGGGGTTTCAGGTCTACAAAAGCACCCGCCGGATTGTCTTGCGTACCGCGCTTCCGGCGGGTCTCCTTCGGCGTGAGCTGCGGTGCATCACCCTCGGCGTTGGAGGTACACGGTGATGTGTTCGTGTGCGAACACACTTTTTGGCGACTCCGCTGGGGAAGAAGCTTTGAACGGTCTCCGGCCCGTTCTTGCTACGAAGAGATCGTCATCTAGGGTTTGCAATCTACAAAGGTAACATGAATACCCAATTCACTTATGTAAATGCAAATAATGCATATGTTGTTGCTAGATCGTCTAATGAGCATATTGTATCGGCTAGCCCTAGTTTTATCAATCATGCATCTAATTATGTGCAACAGCCGATTCAGAATAATATTCATGCTTCAACTTCATATAATTTTAGCAACATGCAACATATGTATCCCAACTCCCATGCATCGGCAACCCCACAAATCTATATGCCAATGAACAACATGATGAGTTCGGTTAATCATGTTGAGACACCCCATGTAGGAACTTCCAATAGTATGCAACAAAGTGTTTCAACTTTTTATTCATCGGCAAATAACTTGCAGTATGTTAATCCAAACGTGCCGGTGGATAGGGGAATTGGCCATGCTACTACTAGTTATTCGGCCAATTACCCTCAAACATCATATGCTACACCTCATGCTACGAATTTTTCGGCACCATAGGCAATTGTAGATATTCGTGGTTCAGCTCCGCACCTTCATGCTCATGGCCGAATAAGTGAGAATTCTACCAGAGCGCATGTGTCTTTACCTAGTAACGTAGCATATCATGTTGCCCCTGCACAATTACAGAATTTTGGCAACACACCATTGCCGGAAGCGTCTCAAAGTATTGGGGGGCAATCCGATGAAGATTGGGCTGAAATTGGTCGAAAAAAGCTTAAAGATAGACTAGCTGCAATGTTTGCTGAATTTAGACAAGAACAAGTAACCTTGCGAATCAAAGAAAGAAAGAGTGGTGATTCGGATAACAAAGTTAATTCGGTTATTAAAAAAGCCGAATCAAATAGTATATGTGTACCGAATCTATCAAAGAAAAAGAGGATGCCAAGGCATTGGAGAGTCATTCAAAAGTGGAACAAAGTATTATTCAAGTGATACAACCATTATGCTCTCCCAACGTAATTGAAGAGGTATGTCTAGCAAATGACTTGCCTATCTTCCGATTTGGTCGCAACTTTATTGTCGATGCTTCTATAAGAAAAATTCTCATAAGTAATTTTGAAAGACCAATGAAGAAGGGTAATTTACTTGTTAGCAACAAAATTGTTATAGACTATATCGGTCAACCCATTGCACCATTTATAAAGACCGATAATGACTTATTGTTGTGGCCAAAGCTTTCCCCGTTGCTTTATCTATAGTTCATATCTAGTTGGGTAGCTTTGCTTACTTCTTACTTGGCTTGCACTTTGTCTCAATTGAGACATGTGTGTTCTAAATATTTTCGTATCGGAAGTTTAAAGCCAAGGTTAATTTCTTTTGAGAAATCCGATGCTAATATAATATCTTATTCAAAGACACCGGAGATAGAGTGGAAAACACAATGTATAGCCGAATGGGAAGATTCCAAATCTGAACCATTCGATTGCTTATCTTCAAAGCCGTTCACACAGCAAGATCGGCTAGAAAGCAAGAAGTTTACCTTCAATTCAAGCATGTGTGACCAAATATTTGATTTATTGCTGAAAAATAATTACATAAGAATTCTTGATCACCATGTCAAGCCATCAATTCAAGGACGAATGTATTGTAGGTTGCATCATTCGTTCAAACATAATTTTGAGGATTGCAATATGTTTCATCAAATATTTAAATCGGCCATTAATAAAGGACGATTAAAATTTTTTGAGACAGCAAGAGATGACCAGTCTATTCCGATTGGTCTCGATGGCAGAAAGTTTTTGCATCGGCTGCTTCAAGCCGATCCACTTAAAGAGGAGGTAAAAACTGCAGGTGATGGGGTCAAGCTTTCAAGTAAAAAAAAATTTGAAGAGCATAATGAACATAATTTTGAGGGCGAGAATTCTATTGAAGCTACAATGGAGACGCCAAGGACTGGAGGGCAACAAGCAAATCCAATGATTGGTGCAAGCACAACCAAATGAAACAAAGGCCGAAATAAGCGCAAGTGTAAGAGATCAAAAATCACCTTTGCTGAACTATTGGATAAATATCAAAAGAAGAGTGAAGAGAAGAATACTTATCGGCCAAATCATGCAAAGAAACCAAGATCACCCCCAAGGCGCAAATATGAGGATCGGTATTGGCAAAGTGCGAATTTTAATCCAACATATTCATATCCTTATTTTGGGCCGCCAATGCCAATGCCGTGGATGCCTCCCTATGCTCATATAGATCCATATCCATCATGGGATAGCTATGATACGGGGGCACACTCTCCATCTTATTTTAGACCATCTAACCAATATTATGCAGCTCCGAGAAGATCAACATTTGAACAATCACATGCTAAAGACCATTTTGATCATAAGGAATCGGTCCAGTGCTCAAGGAACAGAAAGGAGGTGGTCAAGCAAGTTTACCGCGTTAAAAGAGATGGTCGTAAGAGTGCTACTTCAGATTTGATCTCAAAAGAAAAAGAGCCAACTAAAATGTTGACATTGGCTACTAAAGGCAATGAGATGAAGCAATCAATTGCTGAGAGTCAATCAAGTGCCAAATCTGAAGGGAGGAAGTTGAGAGTGCCCAAGATAAAACAAGAATTGCCATTACTTCAAAGAAAATCGCAGCCGGGGTGCCCACTCGGCTTATCGTATTGGCAAAAGAAGAAAGTACAAAAGCTTAGTGCACAAGAACTTGAAAAGATGAACATGGCATGGGTTCCCAAAGGAAGTACTAAAAACAAGAATAATATGCAAGATTCTGTTGCAATAAGTGCGACAAAGGTGAAGAAAGAGAAGAGTGCAATCTTCGAACAACCAAGTCGAGGGTTTGCACATCAGAATCTTCGGTTCAAACAACATCCATATTCTTCAACTATGTCATTAATGCATATGCCATGGAACTCATCCTCGGGTATGACTAGTTACCCTCCATGGACTTATTTTGACCCATGGATGCAATATAATTTCTTACATCATGAAAGGGTATTACCAAATTATTATATGTTCGATTAGCTTCATTTTTGTTGCTAATCTAAATGGCCGATATATACTTATCGTCCAAAGCACGTACAAAACGGCCGATGGAGTGTTGACATCGTGCTTACAATAAACTTCGTGCTAGTTATTTTTCGGCACACAAGTTTTGCCGAAAAACAGGGGGGCATGTGTTGACACCAGATTTTGGCATGGTCAAAAACATAATTAAGAAGGTCTCAAATGGAAAAATGATCAAAGCGAGAAATTTCCATATCATCAAAAGGAGAAATTTTGATATTTGGGCCATAGCCATCCGATCTCATCTCTAAGGCCGAAGTTGTATTCACAGTATTGAGATTTTGTGTTCAGAACAGTATTCGACTGATTACGCCCCCAAGATGGCCTTTGATGGAAAAGGTTACAACTGCAAAGTTCTTCGTCTCGTCGAAACGGACGATTTTGATATAAGAATCGTCCCCATCCAAATTAGTATGCAAAAGTTACAGGCAAAACTGTGCGCTGCAGCACTGTATGGCCGGATCATCCGGACCGTGGTCCAGATCATCCGTCCGATGGCCGAAAAATTGACCAAAACAACAGAAGCTAAAAGTTGAAGCCGGATGATCTGGATCAACTCCCGGATGATCCGGGTAAAGGCCGGACAATCCGGGCAATCGTCCGGGTGTCCGGACACGTTTTTCTGCTGCAGACTTTAGAAAACGGCCCGAAACACCCTCAAGATGGCCTCGGATGAAAAAGTGTTCAACACGGAAGTTGTGCGTCTCGTCGAGACGGTTGATTTGGTTTTAAAAAACGTCCATATCGAAGGTCGTATGAGGATTCTAGAGTCAAAACAGTGAGCTGCTGTCAAAAAACTGGGCTAGGCCGGATCATCCGGGCCTTGAGTCGGACATCCGGGCCGGGGGTCGTGAATAGTCCGTGTTTTATTAGGTTTTGATGATTTGGACGGCTAGACAAGTCCTTTTCTTGTACGGGAAGTCCATCCGCCTCTTATATCGACAAGAGGTGACGGCCGATTGAACAACAACACACAATCGAACAAATCTATCTACATCTTTTACCTTTACTTTTACCTTCTCCTTTGTTTTTCTTCTTCCTCGTTCTTCGTTCGTTCTTCTTCATTGCAGGGCGGCGAACCTCGAGGCCCTAGGGGCGGTCAGGTCGACCTAGGGCGGCCCATAGCTGTCGCGCGCCCTGACGGGGTCCCTCCCAGGCGCGTGGGGTTTCGGGTCTACAAAAGCGTCCGCCGGATTGTCTTGCGTACCGCGCTTTCGGCGGGTCTCCTTCGACGTGAGCTGCGGTGCATCACCCTCGATGTTGGAGGTACACGGTGACGTGTTCGTGTGCGAACAGCGTGCTTAGGCAGCGGGAGACCATGTTTTCGCCATGGATGTGGCCGTCGCACGGCAGGCAGAGCCCGGCAGCGTCTGCCCGGCAGTACACCGCCGCAGAAGTAGCGCTCCGCTGTGGGCACCATGCATGTCAGCGGCAAGCTCTGGCACCCTGTACAATATGCATAGTTTTTTTTTAGTAAAGAGATGAAGAATGGCCAGTGCATGTGGTTCTGGGCTAGATGGCCGAGCATTATTTAGCGGGCTTGGGTTAACTGACCATTATATCTTTATATAATTATTATATTGTATCAATTGGTTACGATCAGTATGTTCCACAAGGTCCAAAAATAGGAAGGTTTCGTGTGTTCCACGGTACATTGATATTGGTCTTATCAATCTTGTGGGGCTATCTGAATGCAGCGACATAACTTGCCATTTGTGTGATCCTATTGTGAAAATATAACGTTACAATTATATATTGAATTTACTTAGGCGAATCTACTAATATTGTACGTATTTCTCCTTTGCATAGATTATATCCGATAGAATGTTATGCGTAGACTGACCTGCGGGCTGTCCTAATCCTTTCAGTGGTCAGGCTTCAGACTTGCATCGGTAGTTTATTTCCTTCTTTGAGTTGTTGATTCTCTCGCTTAAATTGTGCTTTTGTAATCTTAGTAGGAGTAAGCACTATGCATAGTTGGCGGTGTTCATGGATGCGCGCTCTCTCTCTCTCAATCTGATTCCTTCATACTCCCTCTGTTTTTAAATATTAAGTCTTTTTAGAGATTCCAATATGAACTACATATGGATGTACATAAACGTATTTTAGAGTATAGATTCACTTATTTTGCTCTGTATGTAGTTCGTATTGAAATCTCTAAAAAGACATATATTTAGGAACGGGGGTAGTACTTTGCAGATTGGAACTTTCCTGAATGCCACTTTTGAGTGGCTTCCAAACATGATTTTTTTTGTTCCTTTCTATTAATACAAAAAAAAATTGCTATGGTGTTACACCACAAATTCGCAATGGTGACTCAGTTTTTTGCTTGCTTTTGGTGAAGTTCTTTCATTGTCATTCAATTTGAACGAGGCTTCAAAACACAAGGGTCAAGAGAAAGGGGAGATAGCAGTAGCAGGCTAGCATTCTCTTTATTTTGATGCAACAATGATTTATAGATCTGGTCACGTGCCCATATCCATTAGATCAGATCATGGGAATGGACCTTTTTGTTCCAGCTGGTAATGTGTCCGTCAGAACATTTTTTGATGCTGGGTAACAATGGATCACATCATAGGGAAAACTGAAACGGCGCTCTTTAGCTTTGTATGTGTTATGCTCCCTTTTGAAAATCCTTTTAGAAAAGAAGCATATACCAATGAAAGGTACATACTTGCATCATGAATATTCTGTTTGGAAGGATTTCAGAAAATTCAGCCAATAGTGCTTTTGCTTTACTTCAAATTGATCTACCTACATGCACTCTCTGAAAAGTTGATAGTATGCTTATAAGTTGGTTTTAATTCTTAAGCTTATTAACTTTCCTAATTGTAGCTGTTTTCTTCTATGTTTTTTAACATATAGTTCCTTCAAGATGTGTCTCATTAACTGAATTATTAGCTATAGATGATTAATTAATGAGTTGGTACTATTGGGCTATTATTCAAACTATAGAAGTTTATGTAGGATCTGAAACCTTCAAGATTTCTTTTTACCACCAAGCAACAAGATAATAAAACTGAAATTTATTGCATCTGTCAAAAGAAGATGCAATATCGTCGAAGGGCAAGTATTCTAATCCTGAAATTTTAAATGTTGTTGCAAAAATAAGAGTTACCCAAATTATATATTTAAGATTGGTTCATAGTATTGTCGTTTGTTTCAAATCAGTGACTGGTATGCTCAAAATGTAAATGCATATCAGCCATAGAAAAGAGATACACTCCATTTTCTTGACTTACACATCAGTATTAGGAAAGCGAAAGTGTAGTGTAATAAAAGACTAGCGAACTTACCATATTAGCATGACGAATGAGAAAAACTTGAAATACGACCATTTATATGTTCATCACGTGTGGGGCGATAATGAGAGTCTACCAGAGACAAATATATAAGCATTTCCTCACGAAGTACTAAAACACTCAACAAAGAGGATTCTTTAAAGCCAGAGACATAAAATATTGATTTACGTTGCAATACGATGGCATGAATGGTTCAATTGAAATATCAAACATGTATGGCAAATTGTCCAAGGATATGAATATCAGGGCGCTCTTTACCATTTCATCACGGGCACCAATCCAGTAGGAGGTTCCACTAGAATGATGCAGGACAAAAATCAATGTACCACATTTTAGCTTATTAGAAATTTATCAACATGTGCTTCCTGTCTTCTAAGATGCACTATAACTGGTGACAGCAAAACGAGTTTACAAGACAAACGATGATTCCAGCAAAAATATGCAATAATTTTTTTGATATATTGCCACTCCGTATGTACCCTCAGTGCCCAGAGCGATGATCATATCGTCACGTACACATGCGCACATCCTCCTATTGGACGTGTGCAAGAATTTGCAAAAGCTCCGTATCACTTTTATCACAGGCACCAATCCTGCAGGAGGATACACCAGGATGATCTAATCCATAAGAGACTTGCTTCTAGCTTATTTACACATCATGTTTGTATTTCTATATACAGTTCGCTACGTAGAGTGGACTGTATATAGTTTCAATAAATAGTTTGTCTTAGAAGTGTGCCACTTTTAATTGCTCTCTTTGTATCCACGCATTCGCAAGATTACAATAAATTTGCATCTTCAATGTCTTTAATGTCTCTATATACCGTTCTGACTTGCTTGAATTAGAAATAAATGAATAGGCACTGAACTATTCTTCAAACAATGGACTACATAGATTCGAGTAATCACCGAGCGCGGCGTGTCGCCGCGCGGGTTAGGCTAGTACTTATTATTGCAACTCCTTTTATTAAATACTCAAACCTTACATATGACAATATGGAGGATCCATACCAACAATAGTGACTATATGATGAAATATGTGGGACAAATTAAATTAAATTCTTTCACTTAGGATGCGATGAAATTAAAGCTTTTTAGCCAGACGCTAACGACCACAGCGAAAGCCGGGCTATTAAGTCATCCTGCAGGTACTTTCGACACTGGGAAACACTATAAAATGAGCGATTTCTTGCGACGGACCACTTCTTTCTTGTATAATCATTCTTTTACCAAAATTGTCTTCATGACGGTTTTCGACCGTCATGCCGACCCTTTCTTTGTCCACATCATAATATTAGTAATCACAATTAACCGTAAACTTTTTCATCAAGTTTGATTTGCTTACCACGTCTGCCACGTGGTTACATCATCAACTGAGAGCACATCAGTTTTATTAAATAAACATATTGGTGGCCTTTCAAGGTTCATGAATGTTTAGACTATCTTCCCATGTGCTTCCCTAATAGTGTCGCTTACACGCATGAGATGGTTCACCAGGTAGCGGCAAGGGACTGGTTTACTCCATTCAGTTGATAGTTTGTGTTGTTCCGTTATCTCCTTTTTACCGGGTCACCTTGCCGAAAACCAAATATACCTAATATAAAATTAGTGGCCATTCTTGCTAGTTATGTGCGCCTCATGTATGCAAAGAGAAATAAGCCTATTTCTATCTAGGTGCATGAACAATAATGACTATATTATTGTGCGTATTATTTTTTTCCTGACATATGGTACACTCATTTGTATGGGACTAATGCTATATGAACTTTTTTTATCTTTTAATCACGGCCATTATAATTAGAATCAACAGATAAATTTTAGTTATATTTGATAAGTTATCTCTCTTCTGATATTTGAAATATACCTTCTTTCACACTGTTATTTATATTTTAGGCATCTCCGATAGCCCAACAATATATTTCTTACTCTTTGTTCTACTGC
>NC_041393.1:669074939-669146559 GCF_002162155.2 Triticum dicoccoides
CACCCCTCTCTAACCCTAGCTTCCCGTCGCCGGCGGCGGCGCCCTCCCTCCCTCGCCCTCTCCTCCTTCCCTCCTCACGGCCATATCTCCGTTCCCCCATAGCCACACCTCATCCTCCTCCCCATCCCCCGGTCCCGTCCCCAGCCCTGCCCGGATCCACCGTGCATGTCCACAGCCACAGCCGCCGCCCCCAGCCCCGCCCACGGCGGCCGCCACCACCCCAAGCCTTGTCTTGCTATAACTCTTCACGAGCAGTGAAGGGAAGAAGAAGGGGAAAGGGGATGGCCGCCGACACTGCCTACGCGAAGCGGGTGCTGCTCGCCTGCAACGGCGGCGCCGACGCCGTCTTGCGGGGGGTCGGCGTCGGCCTCGCTAGGCACGGCTGCAGGTACTCCCTCTCACTTTTCCCCTTCTTCCTCCTGTCGTTGGGCTCTGAATCTAAGCGCGGGCGCACACAGGCTGGTCCTGGTGGGCGACGAGGGCGCCCTGGCTGCGACGGTGGAGGAGGTGCGGCGCAGCGCGGCAGAAGGGGCGGCGGCCATCGCGGTGGTCGGGATGGACCTCGCGGCCTGCGACGAGGCTGCTACTTGCTCGTTTCCGTCCAGGCAAGTAACCTCTCCTATCTTCTCTGGCTTCGATCCCCGCATCCATCTCCGTTTAGTCCCCGCGGTTGGGCATCCGTGCGGGCTCTGCAAAAGGCGGGCGTGAATCCCCGGTTGATTTAGGCCTTCGAGTAGCGGAGCAGGATTTTTCGTGCTTATCTCTGCTCATTCGAGTAGCGGAACAAGATTTGCTCCATGATTTAGGCCTTCAGGCAGGCGGTTTCTGAAAAGAAATTCAGATAGCCGATTTCTCATACTGTAGGAGTAGTTATCATCAAGATCTGGAATTTAATCCGGAGGCTTGACACTTGCACCTTGGTACATGAGATCAGGTTATTATCTCATCTTCCTATTACATCCTATTGCTGCACCAAAATGGTCAAATAAAATTTGCGGCAAACATAATCAGCTTTTGTTCGTCAGTAAGTTCAGAGAACACTGCAGTGTTCCAATATCCGGTTGTCCTGTTATCCACTGGATTGTAATCGAAGAGCAACATAATTTTTGATTATTACCGTTGTAATGTACAGATATATTGTTGTGATCAACGGAGACTGAAGTGAATTTTCTCTTTTCCCCGCCCCCCCGTTTGCAGATCATACCCGAGTTCCTGCTGCTGAAATGGGTAGCACTGAAGCCCCAACGCCCGTGCAGGCACCTGTGTGCTCCATTGTGAACGAAGGCCCAGCAGCTCCAGCTGCTTGCTCCATTGTGAACGAAGCCCCAGCTCCCTGGGCCTGACCTGTGCCAAATGGCAAGCTGCTTGTCACCTGAACAAAGGGAGAAAAGGAAGAGGGATGGAGATGATGATGCCATGGATGTAAGCTCTTGTCATGTTTGTTATAATAATGCATTCTCTTAACAATTTCAGTGTCCAGTAACCAGCATTGGCATCTGATGCATTGCTTGCTACAGGTCTCAGAAAATGGAAATGGCGAGAGTTCTTCATGCAGCAAGAAACCAATAAGAACTGAACTTAGTTTTCTACCATATAGCTTCGTCATTTCCCCATATGAAATGGTCCCATAATCTAGTGCGTATCTGTTTCTGGTTTGAAGTTCATCTAGCATTTGACGTGATATGTTGTCATGATTTAGTATACATACATGGTGTGCCTTACCCTGTGTCAGCATTATGGGAGCTAAAATTAAGTCTGCATCAACCTCCCAAATGTCATGTTCTTCATTTGCACACAAACTACAGTATATGCATTGCACATTCCATAATGGACACGGCGGAGGTGGTGCTCCTGCTGCTGCCTCCTGCTCCCCGCCGCCAACTCCTCCATGGATGCGGTGGCTGCCTGCTGCTGCTGCTGGTGATGGTAGTCCGGCGACGACCTGCCTTCAACTTTTGTCTCACGTACACAGATGCTGCAGTTTTAACTGAATAAGCAACAGAAGTGCTCAACATCCATCATGCATAACCCTGAACATTTATGGTCTCTATTGATATGTCTTGATAATTCTAGTTACTTTATATGAAGCAAAAGTTATCTTGCAGCCATCTAGTCACATCTAAGTGTAAGTTAAGCAGGCATGTTAAGGGTAACCTGTGAACACTTGCTTATAAGAACGAACTTGACTTACTATATATACCCAAGTGAAGATGTACTGTTACTAATTGACTATGGCAATGAATTTTATCTATGTGAGATTATAATTTGAGTGCCATCATTCATCTCATGGTATCTTGTTCTCGGTGATAATTGTTCACTGTTGAGGGCAATACATATACTCTAGTTTTCATGCAGTGCATGTTGTTCCATATTTTGAGGAGAACACCACCTGGAGACCGGTGTTCTGAGGAGACCGTGATGCTTAATTTCCGTTTGTTTGATTGCAGAGAGGCGCTGGAAGAGCACTCCCCATGCTTGTCTTGAGGAGAACACCACCTGGGACTTGGTGGCTGACATTGAGAAGGTCATGTTCGTCGGATTGCAGGGCCAGTCTGACTCACCAACCAACCTCGCCTGCTTGCTCTGTTTATTGTGCTACACCTCTTACTGAATTCCAGTCGCTATATATGATTGCTTACCTGTATATATGTACCACTCTATGTGTAGCATTTTTCTAACTGTACAATAGCACTCACTCCTCTACTGTCAAATTGCTTGTGTGTAGTTCATTACGATGCTATCCAAGGGATATTCATTTATGTGCCTGTGAATTCGTTCTTGGTGTGTATGTATGTATATGTGCTAGCAACATGAGTAGGAATTAGCATCATGCTCGGCCTCGATGAATTGCATGCATACATTGATCCAGGGAGAAGTGTATGGCTGATACAATGCTCTTTTTCACAAAGCTATTATACACTTTGGGAAATACAGTAATTTGTTCTTTACTAAATGCACTGCAAGTATGGATGCTGATGCATGCATGCATCTAGGGTGAGTCGTACCTAGTTGTTCTTTATGCATCTAGGGTTTGCTACTGCTAGCCTCGCCTCGCTTTTGCTACTGCTAGCTCTATGGATGTTTATTTACCTGCAACTTCTGCTAGCTCTAACTTGGTTATATAGCAGTTCAATTCATTCAATCTATTGGAACTAGTTTGTCTACTACTTGTATCCAGATTTTATATCCTGCCCTATGCCATTGTTGACTTGCTTAGGTACATAATTGTTATGTCTTGCAATCTGGTATTGATAATTGTCAATTTATTCATTTATACCTTTCTAGTGTACCTTGCATGTGACCCAGCTAGTCTGTATATCAATGCTCTGTTTCCAATAGATGTATGCTGATGCCTGATGGCTGATTCCTTAAAACTTCACTGTTGCATTAGCATTTTTCCTTAGTGCTTCAAACCTTGCTCTCTTTCCCAGGAACCATCATCGTCTGCGTCACTACTGGGGCAGGAGAGGAAAGACTGTTGTTGTCTCCAGGAACCGATAAACTGCTTTACAAAGATCCCTGCATAGCTTCACTACTACTGTGTTGGTCCATTTCCAAAATTGTAAGGATAATGCTTTTGCTTAAGGAGAGGCTCAAGAAGATCAGGTATAAACTCCTCCCCCTCTTGTTTGTTTTTGTTGGTTGATACATTACTGTGCAAGTTCTATGGTATGTGAGTTCTTTCTGTTGCTGCAAGCATTGACACAATATGTCATGTGCAGGGAGCTCCGCATCCGAGTTTCAGCCATCCTCTACAGCAAGGAGCTCCGGTCCAAAGGAGCAACCAACGCTGCTAGTTCCTTGAGGCCAGATCGAGTAAGATGGCGCACCATGGCGTGTGGTGGCGTATTTTGCTTCTGAGAACAATACTGTTTATTTGAAGTGAGATGTACTAGTCTATGTTGTAGTGAGCTGTAGTAGGAGTGAAATGAAAATGTATCTGTTATTGTATGTACATTTTACTTGAACATTAAATTCTCCAGAAAAAATGTTCTTATTGGACCTGATAGTGGCCACGGCCCAAATATACCTGTACTATTAAGATGCCATGGCCCAAAATAACCTGGGCTGAAAAGCTATTCAGAACTATTGTAAGCAGGCCTCGACTCAAATAGAAAATAGAAACAAAAAGGAAACAAACTATGTGGAAAGGTAAAGGCCCATTATAGAAAAGGCCCAAAAACATGAACAAAAAGAAAACCCACTGTTAAAAGGGCCATGCAAAAGAAATCAATAAGGCTGAATTGTTGGGCCAGACCCATGTAGCTAATAAAAGCACAGGAAAAAAATATATTAAAAAGGCCGAATTGTTGGGCTCGGCCCATGTAGAAAATCGAATTGGACCGGGCTGAATCTTGTGCCACATCAGCTTGCCACGCTGGATGCCTACGTGGCCTGGGGGAGGTTGCTAGTGACCAAAATGCCACAGTAGGAATGTTTTGGTCGTAAACGTCTTTGACCATTCTAGAAGAAAGGTCGCTATAGTCAGTTTACGATGGCCAGCTTTTGACCTTCTGTTTTTGTCACAAAAAGGTCGTAAATGGAAATTTGTGACCTTTCGGTGACCAATAGTGGTGGTCACAAGTTGACATATTTCTTGTAGTGCACTGCTCTGTTTTTCGTGGCCGGTGAGGGGAGAGCTTTGTGGTGCTCTAGCTCACCTCCTATGCACACGAGGTGTTCGATGGAATGCCCGAGCCACACTACTTAATCTTTCTCCTCTCCAAGCTCGACCTCCAAGCTCCATTTTCCTCAATATTTGTTTAGGTTTAGCTTTCCGTCACGTCCCGTCCCCGTATTCACCGCCGTCAATCGCCCGCGCCGATCTCGTCGCCGGCACCACCGTGGTGAGCCTCTTATTCTTATCTTCTTTCTGAAAGGAAAAAATATTCTTAATTGTATGCTTATATAGACACATGTATAATTTTTTTTCTTTTATTATTGCATCTTATATAGTGCGATGGTTTTGGTATCCGCCCCCGTCGGCCCTCGTCCTGTCTATGATTCAGATGTGGTATATATTACCTTTTCATAACTATTGGTTCATTTACTGTAATTGAGAGATCTTATATATTGTACATTTATGTAGCCAGTAGCGTCGGACGTACATGATACGAAAACTTGTTGTTCGACCAATCTCTTGGAGAAGGAGAGGTCGATCGATCATTTCTCTCGGTATGCATGACGAACTTCTGTACTCAATGGTTCCCTTCATTTTCTTACTAGCTAGCGTGTCGAGGGCTATATGTATATAGTACGTAGCGTCGACCAAGCACGGACATAAGAGAGGACACTTCTCTCTATTAATTAGCTAGCTAACACAATATATGAAACACCTAAATTAACCCCCAAAACCCCCCAACCCCCCCCTTTAAAAAAAAACCCCAGCCACTGGAATGCTGACGCGTGGATGCCTTTTGGTCCCGGTTGGTGCCACCAATCGGGACCAAAGGCCCCCCTGCCTGGGTTCGGTGCACCAGCCACGTGGAGGACCATCTGTCCCGGTTCGTGTTAGAACCGAGACTAAAGGGGGGAGGTATTAGTAACGACCCATTAGTCCCTTACGAACCGGGACTAATAGGTGTTTTTCTACTAGTGTTAAATTGAATACTAAATTGTTTTATCTTTCTTCTGGATTAGTTAAGCTATGGACGCTAGCGGCAGAGATGACAATGATCAAGAGCATGTCATGTTCGAGATGATCCGAAACCTAGATAATGAACCTGCAGATGACGGCTCACATTATCTGAACGACTCCGGTGAGGGAATATTTGAGGAAGAACCAAGAGACGAAGGGCACACAAACAATGATGGTAAAGAAATGTTCTTCAGTTAACAAAGACCGGCGAGGTATATATATAAGGCCTCTAGTGATCATTACATGTATTAATTGATTATATATATATATATATAAATATATAAATATATATATATATATATATATATATATAACCGATCTTTCTTCTTTTACCCTCCAGATCGAGCTAATCTTCGACAACCAGGGTAGTACGACGACCGGCCAAAAAGTTGCAGGCTGGCAGAAAGTACAACATCGATGAGATCAAAACAGATGGTGAACTGGTTGCTCCTAAAAGAATGCGGACAAATTTATACATCAATGCAGAGTTATTGTCATGGACCAAATCCTAAACTCCGTTCAAGAATGGAATAAGCGAAAGGAATATTGAGGAGTTTGTTTTGTCGATGAAAGAGCAAAAGATTTTCTTTGGGAAACGGTGATGTCACATTTCACCCTACCAGAGCATTTCATAGATGCAGTACGGGAGAAAGTCAAGAAGTGTTCTCTTAAGAATATGGCCAGACAATTCTGGAACTGGAAGAAAAGATTATGGGCCAGCTACATCGAAGCAGAAAAGAAGACTCCAGAATTCACTAGACCACCTGATATGGTAAAAGATCACTGGGACTTATTTACGGAGTTCAAGGAATCGGAAATAGCTAAGGAACGGTCAAGGAAAAACAAGATAAATGCTGAGAAAAGAAGCACCACCATGTTCTGAGGCCAGGTGGCTATAAGATTGGCCGGCCTAAGTGGGATGAATTTGAGGAAAAGATGATTGATGTAGGGGTCACTCCAAAAACATTGGGTTGGCCCGACAGGTGTAGGACTTGGTTTTATGTGCATGGGGGAAAGTTGGACCCAAAGACATGGGAGATTATTGTGCAGGCTATTCTTAAAAAAGCCTCGGACGCTTTACTTGATGCAATAGAAGAAGCTCGAATGGGGGCGTTCCAACCCGATCGAGAGAATGACGAGCTTACACACGCCCTCAAGAATCCTAAGCACCTAGGACAAACATGAGGCAAAGGCGTTGTTCCGTGGGTTGAGGGGTTTGCGGAGTGGAATCCTACTTACAGAAGCTGTGCAAGAAAGAACAAGCATGAGGAAGAGAAGAAGAAGTAGGAAGCAGACCGACTTTAACAGGTAGAATCAAAGCAAGCAGAGTTGGAACACACTTTCATGGAGCAGCAGGAGAAGATCGACACACTTATCCTGGAATGGGCGTCTCAGCAGCAGCAGCATACAGATCCAGCATTGGATAGCACCGTCCCATCTATGCCGAAAAGCAGCATGGGTTCCACGGGGGTCCCGGTCGATGATGCACTGCTAGCTAGATACCCCATCGATGATATCAATGAGACGACAACTTGTGAGCTACACATGAAATTGAAGAACATATACATGAAGGTGGCGGTCGGCTTTGATTTGCCAAATGAACCTGAAGTAACCATCCCTAGCAATCCGATTCCAGCTGGTTACGCTCGTGTCGGGGTGGATAAATTGATGTCGGGATATGACTCACTAGAGCTTGACTTTTCCTGGAGGTCAAGAGGAGGACACACTGTGAGAATCCATACATGGTGTCATTGTATGGAGAAAGGATTGCATCGTCTTTCCAAACCCGGTTCCAAGGGCACCGACTCCTTCTCCAAGTCCATGCATCAGCCGACTCCTCTTCCATGTCCGCCGCGTCAGCCGACTCCTCCTCCAAGTCGGCCGCTTCAACCGACTCCTCCTCCAAGTCCGCCGCGTTAACCTATTCCATCCCACCCTGAGACAGTGCCTGTTGCGTGTCCACAATATCTATCTCTGATCTGTGAGCCAACTCTAAAACGGAAGAGAGCACCAAGGAAGAAAGACGATCCTCTTGCCAAAAAGAAGCTGGCTTACGAGATGATTTTCGAGGAAAACAATGCCCAAGTGGTTGCCGAAGTGAAGGCCCATTTTGCACTGAAACCGCCCCCGTCGCCAAAGGAGAAAATACCTGAGAAAGTCATACTACACCTTGTGGATCTTGCTAAATCGGCTGTGCAGAGAAGGCGATCAGACTATGAATGCTCCATTAGCCAGTCATATCATGCACAAAAAGATAAAGAGTCGGCCTTATAGTTAGTAATAAAAGCGGGAAAACTATTCCCCAGCTCAGAGAACATGGAGTGCAATCGGCCCCCCTCCCCCGTGCTCAAGGTGAGTACCGATTTGGCGGTAACCGAAGTTGCTGTATAGACGACTAGGGAGGCCGGTATCACCGTTGAACAACTCCGAGGCACCGAGGCTATCCCCACGAATCTGGGGGTTCTGGCATGGAAATATGTCCCGAGAACCCTTTGGTCAGGCCTAAGGAGGTCCCGCTTCTATCAACGCGAATGTGCAAATTGCATGACCGGTACCTGAAAGAAGTAAAGAACGGATGAGAGAGCCTCATAGTGAAAGTCAAGCGAGAGCATTTCTTCAATGAAAATTATCTGTGGATTGCTACGTCTTGAGCTTGCGTTGGTTTTCCTCGAAGAGGAAAGGGTGATGCAACAATAATAGCGTAAGTATTTCCCTCAGTTTTTGAGAACCAAGGTATCAATCCAGTAGGAGGCTCCTCAAAAGTCCCACACACCTACACAAACAAACAAAGAACTCGCAACCAACGCAATAAATGGGTTGTCAATCCCTTCACGGCCACTTGCGAAAGTGAGATCTAATAAAGATAGTAAGACAAGATAAATATATTTTTTGTATTTTAATTATAATATAGATGCAAAAAGTAAAGATGCAAATAAAAGTAGATTGGAAGCAAATATGATAAGAGATAGACCCGGGGGGCCATAGGTTTCACTAGTGGCTTCTCTCAAGGAAGCATAAGTATTACGGTGGGTGAAAAAATTACTATCGAGCAATTGATAGAAAAGCGAATAATTATGAGATTATCTAGGCATGATCATGTATATAGGCATCACGTCCGTGACAAGTAGACCTACTCCTGCCTGCATCTACTACTATTACTCCACACATCGACCGACTCCTGCTTGCATCTAGAGTATTAAGTTGATAAGAATAGAGTAACACATTAAGCAAGATGACATGATGTAGAGGGATAAACTCAAGCAATATGATATAAACCCCATCTTGTTAACCTCGATGGCAACAATACAATACGTGCCTTGCAACCCTTTCTGTCACTAGGTAAGGACCCCGCAAGATTGAACCCAAAGCTAAGCACTTCTCCCATGGCAAGAAAGATCAATCTAGTAGGCCAAACCAAACTGATAATTCGAAGAGATTTGCAAAGATAACTCAATCATACATAAAAGAATTCAGAGAAGATTCAAATATTATTCATGGAGAAACTTGATCATAAACCCACAATTCATCGGATCTCGACAAACACACCACAAAAAGAGTTTACATCGAATAGATCTCCACAAGAGAGGGGGAGAACATTGTATTGAGATCCAAAAAGAGAGAAGAAGCCATCTAGCTAATAACTATGGACCCGTAGTTCTGTGGTAAACTACTCACAACTCATCGGAGGGGCAAGGATGTTGATGTAGAAGCCCTCCGTGGTCGATTCCCCCTCCGGCAGAGTGCCGGCGAAGGCTCCAAGATGAGATCTCGTGGATACAGAAGGTTACGGTGGTGGAAATTGTGTTTCGTCTGCTCTTGGATGTTTTTGGGGTACGTAGGCTTATATAGGAGGAAGAAGTAAGTCAGTGGACGCCCGAGGGGCCCACGAGACAGGGGGGTGCGCCCTATAGAGGGGGGGCCCTCGTATCTCGTGGGAGCCTCGGCTGCTTCTTGACTTGCACTCCAAGTCCTCTGGATCACGTTCGTTCCAAAAATCACGCTCCCGAAGGTTTTATTCCGTTTGGACTCCGTTTGATATTCCTTTTCTTCGAAATACTGAAATACGCAAAAAACCCAGCAATATGGGCTGGGCCTCTGGTTAGTAGGTTAGTCCCAAAAATGATATAAATGTGTAAAATAAATCCCATAAACATCCAAAAGGGGTAATATAATAGCATGGAACAATAAAAAATTATAGATACGTTGGAGATATATTATGGACTGAGTTTCCAAAACTTTTTTAGTTATTCAATCAAGGCGCACTTGACAAATCTCTCGTCAGCTGCTATTGTCTGTAAGTGATTTCTTTCCGTAATTTAAGTCTCTAGCTCAGCTTGTTCATTGCCTGTAATTATCCTGACTATATTCTTTTGTGGGGTATTATGCAGAATGAAGATTTTTTAAATTAACCAAGATCGAGTCTATGGCATTGGGTTCATTGAACCAAATACCATTTATGAAGTAGTGTTAAATAAGTACTCAGAAGACATAGAGAAAAACTTGCCAATGTTTTTCTAGGAACTACATGCCAGACCAGAAATAGTATTTCCTTACACTTCGGGTGAGTGTTACTGTCTTGTACTACAAATTCTATTTTGCTTACTCGATGTTAAGTGTTTGATGAGTTATGCATGCCCGCTTGTACAAACGCGTGCGTAGTTTCCACGCAGAAAAAGTTGAAGTACCGGACTCACTTAGTAAAGACCCTGCAGCATACAAAAACCTTTGGGAGATGCTCAACAGGTAATTTCAATCATTATCGCACTATGTTGGCCTATTTAGTTCAGTTCCTGATATCAAGTAATTAATGAATAACTCATTTATTCATTTTGTTTGCTGGGCAGGGTTTGGAAAAAGTTCACCAAAGAGATGGTCTGTGCATGGGAAGCAAAGATGAAATGTGCGCGACCCAAGGTAATTAAGTAGTACTAGCTACGTTCGCGCATCTCTTTAATTCTATATTTTCAATACCATTATCATGCTTGATTATTAGCTGACTGAAAACTATTCTCGTAAAGTGCATGAGGCAGGGATTGGGAAATAATTTATCTGCACACTACGTTTGCGAGAACATTCGCTTTATGGCGGAAAGGAACCAAGATGCAAGCAAAAAATCTTTGGGTACGTGATAAACACTATTCACAATTTTTTTTATCCCGCACAATCTAATATTTATATACACACAACTAATATATTTGTATCGATCGATGCGGGATAGGCTCCTACCAACGGACCGCATAAGAGCACTTCAAGAGGAAATTTTGGGATTTTTGCTTGAGCAGGTCATAGATCTCAATGGAGAATACCATTTCACCTAATGCCTACATGTAATGATATGCAAATTGTAGGAATAACTGTATATACCAAATTGTATATATATCTATATGTGTATGCATGGTCGTACGAGAAATTCGATGATATATGATTGGTTGTATGAGAAGTTCTATTCTGTATGTACGACATGTACAATATGTAGTAGCGTAAAATATGTTTGAAATGAAAAGGAATTAAATTGAAAACACAAAATGAAAAGGAAAAATAAACACTAAAAGACTAAACCCCCTAAACTATTTAGTCCCGGTTGGTGACGCTAAAGGTCCCCAGCCCCCGGCGCGCGCTGCCGGCCACGTGGCAGGGACTTAGTCCCGGGTCGTGGCCAACCAGAACTAAAGGGTGGAAGCCTTTAGTCCCGACTTATTAGTCCCGGTTGGTGAACCGGAACTAAAGCCCGTTCCGGACCGTTACTAAAGCCCCTTTCTCTACTAGTGACAGCTGCACAGTACATGTCCAAGATCTTCCATGTGCTACTACCCAGAGCTAGTTTGGTAACCTCCCTGTAAACCATTGGTGGTACTCTACGTGTCAGGCCACGACTCCTCCCCCTCCTCCTCTCTCTCCGCCGGCTAATAAGAAAAATAATTTCAGGTTACTGGTAGGGATTACTTGGGCTGAAAGATAGCATGGACAGGTTCTAAATTGTACAGTTTTAGTTACAAGGTTGCATTCATCTTCACCTTTCTGTTGTTACTTGTAGCATTTGTCTATTATCCTGCTAATGTACTTCTTTACAAAGTTGAAGATATGCCTTTCATCTTGTAGATTGTGGGTGTAGAGGTTAATTGGTTCTTTGTTTCAGTTTGCTATTGATTGGCTTGGCCTTGATTCCAAACTGTTGTCGCTCTCTGCAGATTGTAGGTATGCATTCATGTAGCCAGATTTGTTGTTTGGCAAGAATTTTGACATTGCCGTTTGAAAAGAAGGAAGCACCACTATTCTATCACTGACAAGGTAATTAATTTGTATTGCAACATACTCAATGTCTATTTTATGGGCACACATAAACATATGTAGTGCATACAAGTTAACTGCAGCTAGAATAGTTGTGGATCTAGAGTTAGATTTGTTGGAAGTTTTTTTATCGAGACTAAACCTAGGTCAATTAAGATCAATTATTAATGTTTCTACAGTGGAGCAACAATAGCTACAGAATTG
This sequence comes from Triticum dicoccoides, assembly GCF_002162155.2. Taxonomy (NCBI): domain Eukaryota; kingdom Viridiplantae; phylum Streptophyta; class Magnoliopsida; order Poales; family Poaceae; genus Triticum; species Triticum dicoccoides. The sequence continues at coordinate 669,087,070 of NC_041393.1, forward strand.
CTACAGTATGACGGTTTGCCCTGATTGAGGGCGCACACACAAATATCATTTGACAGGTGGCCCCCCCTATGGCATTGTGCTTATAAAATGTATAAAAGGAGAAATCCTTATGGGACACTAAATGATAATGGATGCACATGCATATCCCCTCTAGCTTCCCTATCCCAGCCAGCCACGGGAAGGGCTCTCCAGATCCTTCCACAACCAGCAGGAGCTAACCAGAGAAGATGGAAAAGAAGGTATAGAGGTTAATTGGTTCTTTCTTTCGGTTTGCAATTGATTCTCTTGGCCTTGATTCCAAATTGTTGTGGCTCTCTGCAAATTGTAGGTCTGCATTCCTACAGCCAGCAAACACAAGACTACTATATTTGACATATTTATTACTAATGGTGTGTTTGCTCTAATTAATGTCAGTTGTGGTTCAAATCTTGTGCAAGATGATCCTGAGATCATCCATGATTTCCAAAAATGGCACCACAGCCTTCTTGCTCAAGATTGAGCACTATCTAGCTTAAGATTACTTGATTTGTTTGATAAATTTAAAGTTCAAAGGGCCTTTTCTGTTGATGCTTGGATTCAAGTTGTCCTTCATGTTAATAACAAAAGATTGAATTACTTGATCCCTTTAAGTAACAGAATGGAGTTGATCTGTTGTGTTTAAATCCAGTTTATGATTGAATTCAATCTCCTCTCTATGTTTTGAGCATGCCTTGAGTTTATTAAGCTTTATGAGGGGCAGATCAATTTTGATTTACTACTTTAAGTTATGGAATCAAGCAATTCTTCCTAAAGTTTAAAGCTTGATTTTATTTGGCCCAAGAATTTTAAGTTTCATCCCTAACAAATCATGTGATGTGCTTTTAGTTTCATTTATGATGTCAACTAAATGGGATTTAAAGCATAAGAAAAAATCCCAAATTCTGGAAACCCTAGGAGTGAAATTCTCCTTTTTTCCCTTCCCCTATCAAGTGGCTTGTAGTTTCAATTCATGTTTTAAATCATATGGGAATGAACTAATTAAGTCCAAATACTAAAGAATTTCCCCAATTTTGAAACCCTAACTAATAAAATTATGCAATTCCTCTTGGAATTGATATTGTGGTTTTGGTTAAGGCTCAGTTAATGTGGGGACTGAGTGTTCTAAGGCATGCCTAATGAAATCCCTAAGTCTGAAACCCTAAATTAAGAAATTCCCCATTTCCGGTGGAACCCTAACCCTAATTTCAGAAATCCCCAGATTAGACATATCCTAACGCTAATGGTGATGAAAGAAGAGCAGTGGAAGCTTACCTTGGAGGCTGAGGTGATCATTGTCACTGTGCAGCGTCGCCATGGCCTGCGCTGCCCTTACGCCGACAGGCTTGCTCCGGGTCAAGATCGAGCCACCTGGTTGTCCACTTCACTAGCCAGTGGCTACTGTTGATGCTTGATACGTCTCCAACGTATCTATAATTTATGAAGTATTCATGTTGTTACATTATCATTCTTGAATGTTTTACAATGAATTTATAGCAATTTTATAGCATTTTTTGGGACTAACCTATTGACATAGTGCCCCGTGCCAGTTGTTGTTTTTTGCTTGTTTTTTACAACGCAGAGATTCAATACCAAACGGAGTCCAAATGCAGCAAAACTTTTTGGATATTTTTTATGGACCAGAAGGGCCAGGATGGGCTAAAGAAGTACCCGAGAGGTGGCCCAAGGTGGCCACCAGCCACTAGGGTGCGCCAGAGGGGCTAGGCACGCCCAAGTGGCTGGTTCCCCCCTCGGTGGCCTCCCGCACAGTCTCTTCACCCTATAAATCATCAAATATTCGAAAACCTCCGTATGTAACCCTAGATAAGAAGTTCTGCCGCTGCAAGCCTCTGTAGCCATGAAAAACCAATCGAGAGCTAATTTCGGCACCCTGCCGAAGTGGGGAATCATCTTCGGTGGCCATCTTAATCATCCCGGCGGCCACATTGATGAGTAGGGAGTAGTCCACCCTCGGGGCTGAGGGTTTGTACCAGTAGCTATGTGTTTAGTCTCTCTCCCTCGTGTTCTTGATGGCACGATCTTGATGTATCGGGAGCTTTGTTAATATAGTTGGATCATATGGTGTTTTTCCCTCTCTATCTTGTTGTGATGAATTGAGTTTTCCATTTAAGATTTCGTTATTATCGGATTGAATACTTTTATGATTTGAGAACACTTGATGCATGTATTGCATATGAACATTTGTGGTGACAATGGGGTATTATATTGATTCACTTGATATGTGTTTCAGCCCTCAACTCGCAGATTCCCGTGGTGACATTGGGGTAATCTTTGCATACACTACTGCAGGATGCTGCTAACGTGAGACTACGATCAGAGACCCTTCGAGAAACTATGTGCGATGCAATAATCACAAACAGTGGTGTCAGAGAACCGTCAAAAATGTCCAAAACATTTGCGATGACAGATGCATCAAACACGGTTCAGATTTTAGTTGCGTGTGCGATTGAGGGCATACGGTTCAGTTCAATTAACTATTTGAGATGAGGAGTAACAAAAGAAACGGGCAGCCAGATGAAGGCGTGTGCGATACACAGCATATAGTTCACTAGGATGAACTTTTTGTGATTAGGCAACACAAAAGAAATGGTCAGCCAGATCAAGGTGCGCGTGATATACAACATGCGGTTCACTCGGATGAACTGTTTGTGTTGAGACAAGCGAACATAAACAATTCAATTTAAGAAGATGTGTGTGATATGCAGCAAACAGGTCTGTAATCAGAAATGTGTGTGAAGACCGATAATAACACAGACGATTGCTTCTAATAAGACGTATGTGATATGCTCTGTCTACACAACATGTATTGGCCATTGAGGGACGGGCGATCATCCGAATACGCCATAAGGATGCAAAGAGGCATCCTATATTAGCAAGGACTAGCTATTCCACCAGTAGCTCATCTAAGAGAACTCTCAAGTTAAGTGTGCTCAGGATAGAGCAGCCATGTGATGGGTGACTGGATGGAAAGTTGTGTTGATCTTAAATTAGCTAATAGGATGGGTCATTTCATTCATCAAATGACCGAAATGCCCCATTCCCTCATCTGATTTAACCTCGAGGTCCTTGTTTTTTATTTTTATTTTATTTTTTAACATATGCTAAAGAAGGTCTACCGCATTACTTTTTGACAATGTGTATACGTGGCATACAGTTGATCCACCCGATCTGTTTGTGATGGAATAAGCCGTGTGTGTTGTGGGTAAACGTTTGCTAGTGTACAACCATTTGCGATTGATGAATTCATCACCGACGGGTTCCCTAGTGTGGTCCATGTTCATCTCATCATGTGTACGTCTCCTTTCGTCCTTCTCTCGCACGTCTTGTCACATTGCTACCGCAGATGTTCGAGCGCAAGCTTGAGCAGCGCGTGGGGTGTTCTTTTGTCCAAATGGTGCTGATCCCATTCCCGTGCAACCGCGCAGGTTCCCACGCAAGCTTCCCGTGCTACTTGGTGAAATCCCCCAAAATCCTAATGCTTATCAGCCTACTATACAATCCCTCACGGCCGGCGAGTCCTGCGTCGCATTTTCCCCTCCCTCCCTGTAGCTTATCTCGTCTGCTTCTCCCAAGATCGGCAATGGCACCGGACTGTCGTCGTCGCTTAGCCACTCTACCGTCATCAGAGCATAGCTCCAGCTGGGAGGCTACACTGCAGCGGCGGCGCAGTCCCTGGCATAGTATGGTGCGCGCGGTGTCCCAGTTGGGTGTGCGCGGAACACGCACCGCACACTACTAGGGAAAAGCCTAGCAGCAGCGCGGGTTTTGGGCCTATCAGTAGCGCGGGCAGGAGCGCTACTGATAAGGCACTACAGCTAATGCTTAGCAATAGCGCATCCTGAACCACGCTACTGCTAAATTGACGTAGTAGCAGTGCTTCTTCACAACATCGCTATTGGTAATTAGTAGTAGCGCTTCTCCTTACCCGCGCTACTACTATTATTTAGTATTTTATTTCTTTTCTTTTTCATGTTGTATCCATACACCTTTACACAAGTTTTCATACAACAGGAATTTAGAGATTGTTTTTACATCATAATGAGTTATTACATCATGGGGTGAAAGAACCGTGGACTAGTTTCAAGTGGATGTCCATCCACTTGAAACTAATCCGCGGTTCTTTCACCCAATGATATAATAATATCATCATCATCATCATCATATCATTAACAACTTAGCATCATAATACATCATTGTCATATAACACCTCCTCAAGATCATCGTTTTCATCATTGACATCACATAACACCTCCTCAAGATCATCATTATCAACTCTAACACATTAGCACATAATAAACATATTGTACCTCATAGGACCTATTACATTCGATTAAGACCTACTACATTTTCTAAGGTAAAATAGCAAAAAACAAGATAGCCCCTGACTCTCCATTATGGAGAATGGAGATTAGCCTGTCTCCAATTCTTGCCTTTCGCTGAATGTTAATTCCAAGAACCTTCTTGAGAATGTCCATACATTTCTTCCATTCTCTGATGATCATGTGTTCACGGGTTTTAGAAATCCGATATGCACAGGTGAGCTCCGTAGATTTACCTGGCAGTATGTTCAGAACTGAGAGGCGACCATGTAGAGACATCAGATGAGGCACACAATCCATCGGGAGTTTTTGTTGAAAAACATAATAATAACTTCGTAGTTAGCAATGATGTTCTAGTTTTAGAAGTATGCAAAAGATGCACGGATGTCGTAATAGTAAAAAAATCTTACCAGGGTATCTCCAGAGAAGTTATCGTGGTTCAACACATGCACTACTGGCACGTATTCACCATAATTTGGAGGAGTTCGATAATAGTCATTGTAATTCTCAAGAAGAGTACAAAATGCGATCAGATGATTTTTCTCCTTATACGTTAATTCGGTGCCATCGGTGTAGTGGGTTTTATCTACCATCTTCCGCACAGTCTTTGAAGAATCAAAATAAGCTGTCAATGGAAATAAGCTATCAACTATTTTGAAATAAACAATATAAATTAGTTAATAACTATGTTTGAGAAACTCACATAGCGGTACAATCGGAAGCGTATCAACAAGGACCCAAATGTCCATATTGTCTTCCTCGCTGTCAGGATCACCAAGATCCATGGTGACAATCATACCCTCATAAAAACCATACATTTTGCAAAGTGCTTCCCAATTTTGGCAACCAAAATGGGTTACGCTCTGAGCATTGCACAGATTTACTTCAAAATCCATATCATGATGGGTCCTTAGGTGTATTTTCTTTGTTTTGAAATTTTCATGGTCTTCAAAACCCATCCTCTCCCTGACGTAGCATCTTGCATGGCATGGGATAAGCTAGTCGAATTATAAAATATGAAAATTAGACGTTGAAATAGTTGAAGTCATGCTTAATTACGAAAAAAACACTTGTCGTTGTTGCGTACCATTTCACAATCGAAGGTCTACCCGAGCTTAATGCTGAAGCGCCGATCTTCATCCAGCCGAACGAACCTGTCGCACATACCTCGATCATCGTGGCACCAGCTACACTACCCCGGGAGACCGTCGTCGTCCGAGTACGACATTTCCTACAATCATAATTCAAAGATTAAACTTGTACATATTCTAGCACAAGTCATGCCATAATTCACGACAAAATCCGGCATGACCTTTGCTAAAAAAGGACATATCGAGCGCCTGAAATTTGCCGGAACGAAAATTAATCAACACTCCGGCAAAACATAGGCCACTCGGAGATGTAAACTAAACATGAACGGCCACTTGGGCAACCACATATCCTATTTGAGCAACAACACAAGATATACAAGGATATTTGGCTAGTCTCACCTCGATGTCGGAGGGGGTCGGTGACGGGGACGACGGAGGTCACCTGAAACCATATAAGTTATCACTAATACATCCCGAATAATTGCTTAAACTAAAAAATAACAACAAATATGACATGTTCAACTAGTTTTATTAATTCAACTAGTTCTTACTAAATATAAACTTACTATAAATAGAAAAAAAACTTGTTCTTTCTAAAAATAAAGTAGTTCAACTAGTTATATTAATTATCTTACTAAAAATAGATTAGTTCTGTTAATTCAACTAGTTCAACTAGTTTATTAATTTACTTACTAAACTAGTTCAACTCCAACTAAAGTAGTTCAACTACCACTACTACTACTAAAAATCTAGTACTAACTAAAGCAACATCTAGTACTAGCTAACCCTAAATTAACATCTGCTACTACTAAATCTAGTACTAACTAGTGGCAGGGGGTGGGGGGCGACGGAGAGGTAGCTAGCTAGGGGCGGCGAGGTCGAGGGCGGTGGGAGGAGGGCTGCCTGCGGAGGAGGGAGGAGGGGCGGCCGCAGGCGGAGGGAGGAGGGCGGCGGCGGAGGAGGGAGGGGCGGCCGCAGGCGGAGGGAGGATGTGCGAGGAGGATGGAGGAGGGACGGAAGGAGGGGAGTACCTCGGCGGCGGACGGACGAAGGCAGCGGCGGCGGTGACGCACGACGACGGTTATGCGGGCGAGAGTGAGAGTGTGAGTAAGAGGGCCGGTCATGCGCGTGGGGATAAGGTAGTGATAGTTGTAGCGCGTTTGCCCAAACGCGCTACAGCTAACCTGAATAGCAGTAGCGTTGTTTAGTAAAGTGCGCTACTGCTATAGCTAGCGGGGGGCGAGGTCATGGCAACTATAGCAATAGCGCTGTATGCGGTGGACGCGCTACTGCTATTTCCCTGTCAGCAGCGCATTTTTGCGACACGCGCTGGTGCTAAGTAGCAGTAGCGTGGTATTTTAAAGAGCGCTGCTGGTAAGATTCTGTGTATAGGCTTTTCCCTAGTAGTGACACGCTCGGCCGCCGGTGCCCGTCGGCAGCTGTTGCCGGCCGCCATTGCCGCCACAGCTCTATCGAAAGCCAGTGCCATCACCCGCTCTGCCGTCGTGGCCATCACCCCACTGCCGGCCACCAAGGCCAGCACCCGCTCCGCCACCGCGACCCGAAGGCAGGAGGTGGTGGTCGTGGCCGCCACCCCATCATCGTCCGCCATGGCCGCTAGCCCACCATCGACCCCGGGATCATCACCCGCTCTACCACAGCCGCCCGCAGGAGTGAGGCGGAGGTGGAGGCCCGCACGTGCGGCAGCGACCTTGCGCGCTACATCAAGTTCCTGCAGGAGGAGGAGGAGTGCCTCATCTAGCATGCAAAGAGCCTTACTGCCGCCGTGGTCGTGGCACACGCCGACGCAGAGGCGAGGAATCAAGAGATCTACGAGGAGAACCACCACTTCGAGAGGGGTCGACTGGAGCGATAGAGGGCGTTCGAGGTGAGCTTCGCTAAAGGTGCGGCAGTGGCAGGCACCGTATTGCAGTTGTCCAATTCATCGGTAGCCTCCTCCTGCTCTTCCTCTTACTGAGCACGCTCCACATAGGAGAGGCTGCCGGAAGTAGTACAAAGCCCATCCTTAGTAGTATTTAGGGGCTATTTTGTTCAGTTCATCTGACTATAGATGTGGTGGAACGGTACAACATACTTAAAATAGCTAGTATATATAGTTGAACAAGCTATTTCAGTATGTGGTTGGCAACAATTGGGAAAAAGTTTGGTCGGTTCAGCTGTAAAGTTGAACTGTTTGTATAAATTAAGCACGACTGCTTAATCTATGAATGAAATCTATGCTTAATTACTGAATTTTAGTTGCAAAAATTAGATAGTGCTAGTGATTTGTAGCTGCATATTTTGACAAATCACAGTGTTAGAAGGATTGACAAATGGCAATGTTACTAGATCAACAAATGTCAATCTTTCCAGTTTGCATTGTTTACCCAATATGACAGATGCAAATCCTACCAAATTATCTGGACGTGGTTGCACACGGGTCATCCAAAAAAACCATTTTCGTTGAAGGGAGGTAGAAATTCTGCTTGCCAGATTTTCTCTTCGCTTAGCACTGAAGTCTCGCTTTGCATACCTTATTCAATCCGAACCGTTTCATTGAAGAGATGCACAAATCCTGCATAGCGAATTTTCCCTTGGCCTACTGCGGAAGACCATGGCTCTCACTTTGCATACAGGTGTTCTATCTAAAATATTTGCGATGAAGAGCTGAACAAATCCTGCTCGGCACATTTTTCCTTGGCTTACTGGGCAAGCTGTCAGTGTACATATGGGTGTTCTATCTAAAATGTTTGCGATGTTAGAGTGGCAGCTAGTTGTTTCAAAATGCCTTTGTTGACTGTTATTCGAGTGCGCCTTCTTTCAAAATGGACACAAAAATTACCACAGCATGTCGGGTGCCATTCCGTGATAGCATGCCAAGTTTCATGAATTTCAGACGAGTTTTGGATTTACTAGAATTTAAAAACAAAGTATCTCAATGTTTTGCCGGTAGTCAATAGTGCTGGTGTTTGAAATTCATTCCCATTTCTTGCATGGGACGTAAGCATGCACCCAAGGACACGGATTTGATTTTTTCAACCAATTTATATGCACTGGAGCTTGTGCATGTAGTTCAAATTTGAATTATGCACATAAAATGCCTAGAAACCTAGTTAATATATAAAAATGTCCAAACGAACCCCGAAAAATTCAAAAATTGAACACAACACTCCTGTTGTTCTATGTTGACACTAGAAATTTTTTGAAAGCAATAACAGGCAACAGGTATTTCGTCCCCAAAGGTGGCATGTTCCCTACCGAAACCATCAAGCTTGTTGTGAGAAGCTCTGGTTTGTGAGAAGCTTATACCCAAACCTGCCCCAAATGGGACAAAAAATTTACCATGGCATGTCGGGTGCCATTCCATGATAGCATGCCAGGTTTCATAAATTTCAGACGAGTTTTGGCTTTACTAGAATTTACAAACCAGGTATCTCAATGTTTGCGGCCGAGTTGAGATTCATTCCCTTTCCTTGCATGGGACCTAAGCATGCAACCAAGGGCACATATTAGAATTTTCAACCAATTTATATGCATTAGAGCATGTGCATGTAGTTCAAATTTGAATTATGCACATAAATGCATTGAAAACTCAATTAATGCATAAGAAATGTGCTAACGAACACCAAAAATTCCAAAATTTAACACAACACTCATGTTGTTCTATGTTGACACTAGAGAAAAAAATTTAAATCAGGAAGAGCCAACGGCTATCGTTTTGTCCAGAAAGGCGAAACGTTCCCTACCAAAACCATCAGGCTTGTTGTGAGAAGCTCTGGTTTCTGACAACCTTATACCCAAACCTGCCCCAAATGGGACAAAAATTTTACGACGGCATGTTGATGCCACTCCATGATAGCATGCCATGTTTCATGAATTACAGACGAGTTTTGGATTCACTAGAATTTAAAAATCAGGTATCTCAATGTTTGTGGCCGAGTGACGGTGGCAGGGTGTTTGACATTCATTCTCATTTCTTGCATGAGACCTAAGCATGCAACCAAGGAGACAGATTTGAATTTTCAACCAATTTATGTGCATTAGAGCATGTGCATGTAGTTTAAATTGGAAGTATGCGCATAAATGCATTGAAAGGTCAATTAATGCATAAAAATGTCCAAATAACCCCAAAAAATTCCAAAATTTAACACAACACTCCAGTTGTTCTATGTTGACACTAGAGCAAAAATTGAAATCAATAAGAGGCAACCTGCCCCAATCAGGCTTGTTGTGAGAGAAGCTCTGGTTTCATCGAGAGCTTCATCGAGAAAGGTGAAACATTCCCTACCGTAACAATGAGGCTTGTTGTCAGAAGCTCTGGTTTGTGAGAAGTTTATACCCCAACCTGCCCCGAATGGGACAATAGTTTTACCACTGCATGTTGCTGCCGTTCCATGATAGCATGTCAAGTTTCATGAATTTCAGACGAGTTTTCGATTTACTAGAATTTTAAAACCATGTATCTCAATGTTAGCGGCCGAGCGACGTGGCAAAGGTGTTTGACATTCATTCTCATTTCTTGCATGAAACCTAATTAAGCATGCAAACAAGGACACATATTTGAATTTTCAACTAATTTATATGCATTAGAGCATGTGCATGTAGTTCAAATTTGAATTATGCACATGAATGCATAGAAAACTCAGTTAACGTATAAAAATGTCCAAGCGAACCCCCAAAAATCCCAAAAATTGACACAACTCCCCTATTGTTCTATGTTGACACTAGGAAAAAAAATTAAAATCGAGAAGATGCAATGGATATCGTTTCGTCCAGAAAGGTGAAACGTTCCCTACCAAAACCATCATGCTTGTTCTGAGAGAAGCTCTGGTTTGCGAGAAGCTTATACCATAACCTGGCCCAAATGGGACAATATTTTTTTACCCCAGCATCTTGATGCCGTTCCATGATAGCATGCCAAGGTTCACGAATTTCAGAAGAGTTTTTTATTTACTAGAATTACAAAAGCAAGCACCTCAACATTTGCCGGAGAGACACGGTGTCGTGGTGTTTGAAATTATCCCCATTTGTTGAATGGGACGTAAGCATCAACCCATGGACACATATATCATTTTACAACCCATTTTGGTGCACCGGAGCATGTGCATGTGGTATATTTTGAATTGTTCACCTGAAATTCCTAGAAAACCAAGTTACCGTATAAAAATGTCCAAACGAACCCTGAATAATTCCAATTTTTTTGACGACACACCTATAGTTGCATGTTCACTACATATAGAAGTTCTAGCAATTCAAACACCATCCTTTGCAGCTGTGATCCCATTATGTAATTCAAATCAAGATGAAAAATCAAGTGGATCACACACAGTTTATTATCACCAACCGTGTGAGATGTAGTACAAAATATCCTAGAGCACCGTCGGTGTATAGTACGCCTATGGATTATGCAAGAAGGTTTGTCGGCTACAGTTCACAGCCTGTGTGTCAAGCACACTAGCTCGATCCCCAAATATCATTTCACTGTTCAATCGTCGCTGGTGAAACGTGGGGACGTGGACCCACGTCCCGAGGGCCACTTTGGCAGCCCACTCCAGCGAGAGCGCGGCCACAGCCACTAGGCGCGTGCTAACAAGCTTCGTGAGGGCGACCGGAATCTGCGACCGGGCAGCCAAGGCAGCCCAAACGACCGTTGTTGCTTCTCAGGCAACGGCAACAACATCTGCCTCAGAGATAACAACTGGCGAGAGCGGCACATCAGCTGTCCGTTCTGCAGCGGCGGCCTGATCCCTGATGAAGGCCGCCCAGGACCATGTCGAGGCCGCCCATGCCCATATCGTGGTGGTCACCGCACAAATCGAAAGAAGCTTCTCCGACAATGGTCAGCAACCCATGGCCGAAGAGTTGGCAATCGCCGAGAGCGTTCAAGTAGCCGTCCTTTCCTGCGTGACATACCTTGCCACGACGGAGCCTGTCAAAGCCCAGATGGCGGCTGCCCACGCCTAGCTCGTGGCGGCCTTTTCCAAAGAGATGGGGGATGTGGATGGCAAGATGCTTGCCGAGTATGGTGCAATGGATGCCATGGAGCACCTTCCCCAGTTGACCGTCGGGCGTGAGCTGGACATGGAGGAGGCGATGGAGATCGACGAGCACCAGCCGTAGTAGTACTCTTTGTTTTATTTAATTAAGAGTGTTGGTATTTAATTTTTTAGATTAATGTTTAGGACAGCTAGCTCTGTTTAATTGCTAAACTTGCTCGACTAAGAAGTGTGTGTGTGTGCTATAGTCTCCTTTGTGTACCCATATTATGCAATGACGCGGATGAGCACTGTAACCAGGGAAATTGGAACCAATTTTTTTGACGTTCAAACTCATCGCACACGGGTTAAGCTATCTGAATCGTTTGTGATGTTCACATATCATACACAGTTCTGAATAAGGAAGCGTGTCTGATGACACTTTGTGCGCTAGTTTTTTCGCTGAAGCGATTCCAAATTTTCGACTTCCGCGAAAATATCTACCTCCCCGCCCCCTCCCCCTTACCAAAAGCCACATTTCCCACGTTTCCGCCTCCCTTTCCAAGTTGAAACCTTCACTCCTTGCTTGAAGCGTCGCCCCCTCGCCGGCGACCCTCCTTCACGCTGCTCGGCCTCGCCTATCCAGGCAGGTAATCCACACCCGACCCCCATCCTCCTCCTCCTACCACATCCCACATGCCCCGACCGCCAGCGCGAGCGCGACACCTTGCACCCAAATCACCGACCCCTCCACCAAATAAGCGCCGCCCTAAGCCATGGCGCATGTATTATAGCCAGGATCTCAAGGAGCATTTGGCAGCGGAGAAGCAAATCGCGGCCGCACACGCGGATGAGGTCGCGATTGCTGCCATTCGTGCCGACCCCCAGATCTTGGAGGAGCACCTTGCCATTTGCTAGCTACGCCGGTTAAGCATGCTCGGTTTACCCGTTGCGTGTGCCGCTCCTGCCTTTCCTTAACAAATTCTAGCGAATTGTGCTATCTAATTTTACCATGCAATATGTTGCTCTATTGTATATGTTCTATATGTGGTGCAATGTGGTGCTCACTTATTAACTATTTGGTTAATTAGTTGTCATGTTTTGTTAACTGTTTGGTTCAATTATGCAAATGTGATGTTCAATTCTTCAAGGTGCAATTTTGTATTGTCTTCCATGTGAGAAATAAATCAATTTTTTCTTTACAAAATACATGAGAAACAAATCCAATTGCTATATTTCCAAGTTGTCAAGCATGCTTGGTTTGGTTAACTGTTTGATCTTCAAGTATGTTATACATTGTGCAATGTGGTGCTCAGTTAACGTTTGGTTCATTTGTTGTGGTGTTTAGTTAACTGTTCGGTTCCATTCTGCAATGCGATGTTCAATTGTTGTGGGTGCATTCTATTATTGTATACCATGTGAGAAATAAATTGAATTTGGCTATGTATTAAATACATGAGAAACAAATACAATTGCTATATTTCCAAGTTGTTAAGCATGCTTGGTTTGGTTAACTATCTTGTCTTCTATTAGGAGTATGTTATTTTATGCAATGTGGTGCCCAGTTAATGTTTGGTTCATTTGTTGTGGTGTTTAGTGAACTGCTTGGTTCAATTCTGCAATGCAATGTCCAATTGTCGTGGGTAGAATTTTGTATTGTTGTGCATGTGAGGAATAATCGAATTTGGCTGCACCTAATACATGGGAAACATATACAATTGCTATATTTCCTAGTTCTTAATGATGCTTGGTTTGGATAAACTAGCGGAGTGGCCCGCGCATTTGCGTGGCTAGATATTTAATATGTATTATTATATTTGGCATGTTTTTTCTTAAAAAAGACGTACGATAAACTATCGTTCAAAGTATAGCATAAATTCCTATGTCACTCTGCTTGTACATTATATTTTTGTGAAATTCTTACTAATTTGAGGATTGTTTTACGAAGAACTAATATCCCACTTGAGCCTTTTATCTACACAACCTTCTGTTCAGTGAATGTATGTATTCTGATGGTGTTTTCCTACTGCAACAATTACATACCTTTATATGCTTCCTGGTGACTTCATTCTAGACTAATTGTCTATGTTGATTAATTGTGAGGCAACCGTCAGTGCTATGCGTTCTTAAAGAGTTGCCAATACAACATCGTCTCTCAGTCACTTTCATCACATATTGTTATTTCATACCATGTCTATGTATGTTGACCTATATTTATAGCACAAAAAATAGTTTATTGCATGTTTGACTTATTTTTTGCTTAGAGCCTATTTGCACAATACTTTTTTCTAGTTGCATCACGTTTGGTACTTTAGGATCACATTAGTTATCTTGCTAGGGGTTAATATATAGGTTTCCTAATCAGTGGAATTATTAAGATATAATGAGAACATTACGAAATATATTCTTTGCATTTCGAACAAACTAAAACATCCGTATCACTCACATAAGCTATGATTAACTTTTTGATCATAAAATTATTGTTGGCCTTAACTTATCTTTGTAGCACTGAGATAAATTATTACACACTTGACATGATTTATCATCCCTAATCTTTATTGATAGAACACAACAATGTTTTGGTTACTTTCCATGATACACTTCTATCTCTCCCGCAACTTCTATATCATTTGACATCTGATAGAAATCAAAGTGTTCATTTTGTTCAATCTTTTGATTTCACGACTAATATGGCTCTTTTCATGCTAGCTCTGGACAGGCTGGGGCTAATATATTACGTGATCATATGGAAAGTCATATTTTCCTTACGTAGACATATACTACGTTGTTTGTCTGCACTTGCTTGCATGGAAGGCATCATTGTTTAGTCCGACTATAACAAGGGAATTTCATGTATAGTTAAAGTGGTAATTTGTTAATACATTTTTGTTCTAAAATTTAGCTTTTTGAGAAGACGTACAAAATTTATTTTTCAGGCTTGCTGATTAATTGATTACATAAGCAACAGTGTCATTGAATGGAACATATATGCTTTGTAGTAACAAATTATATTCCTTCGCCAAATTTCTTGTTAGATCTCGCAGACAAATGTATTGAAAATATATGATTCTGATAGTACCCTTCAATTGAATTTCAATACTCTTCTGAAAATCAAACATGATTTATTTGTATCTCATACATAAGCACAAACCGTCTGCATTTATAGTTGCATGATATCTTTCAACGATACCAGAAATATATAGAAACATATATGGAGATAGACTAATTCATGACCTACAAAAGTACAAAACTGTAGAATCTACAATAAGATACCATTTTCACTTCAACGAATAGTTTGGACCATACTGACCGCTAGAGATAACTGTATTATACACATGTGCATGCGATTTTACAGGCTTCAAGTGAACACATGCACATAGACATAGGCATAGAAGTTTTCTGTTACCTTTTTCTGAAGCTTCAGGTACAAACATCCGTTTCATTAACTGGGCTATTGCGCGTCGTTGCGAGACATTTGCAAAGTGCCACCATGGTGTCACAGTTGTCATCGCAACATGCATGCGAACGGTCGTGCAGCAAAATCAGACGGCTCATGCAGTGTTGTACTGGAACACAACAGGGTGCGCGTGTGCACTCCAAAATTTCCGAACATTAAATACTCCATTAAGTTATTCATTTTCGCCCAAGTCTTCTCGTATATTTTGGAGGACTTCAACTTCAATCAGTGCCCTATACGCGATAATATAGTAAGGTGTTTTCACATATCATCTATTAAGTGCTCTTTTACCTAAAAAAAGTGCTCTTTTACCTATTGTGCATATATATTCTAAATAGGATTGAGTTTTGTAGAGTCGTAATGGTTTAAATGTTCTCAAGTAAATCTGTCTGCTTCCATGTAAAATTGGTAAAACTGAAAGGATGTAAGAAAGTACATTGTTAAGATAGATACGCTCCCACTTTCTATTGCCATTGGGAAAGAAAAGTTCTAAATGGAGGAGAGAGGTACTTAAAGCGAAGTTTGTAAGTGTGGTTAGTCTAGCTTAGTACGGCACATAAATCTAAGGATTAAAAAACATTGAATCATCCGATAAGCATTCCATTATTTAATACATGTGTTGGCATCATGTATATTTTCTTGTAAATGGTAGAACTATTTCCCATGGTAGAGATTACCAGGACGAAGAATTTTATTCCTTCATGAAAATAAGAGACCTTGGAGATGATCTAGGCATGAAGATTATGTCTCAGCTACATATGTAATAGAACATCTATGTCTGTTTACAGAATAATCTTAAGTATATTCAGAATACACAAATTTAGTGGTGAACATATTTTTGACAGTAAGAAAACTCACAAATGTCATGCGGTACCTTACTCTCTTCCAACAGATAAGAGGACACATGGAGTCAAGCCATCTCAGCTTGAAATTGCGAGGGAATATTGACAAAAGGTCGTTTTAAAGATAATTACAAAAGGGAGCAGAATGAATACATACTCTAAGAAAGAGTGAATGCATGACAATGTAAACAGCGGATGCATCGTGATGTTTACAGCTTACAGAATATATTAGACTAAAAGTTACCAAGTCTCCTTTTTTGACAAAGAGTTACTACGTCTCCTATGTTTATATGAATAGAAACCTGACTGATTTGATGTTGCGCGCATATACTTCCAAAGAAATTTAGTTAAGGACTTTGAGCACTTTGTACAGTGCATAGTAGAGCCAACAACAGCGTAGAAGAAAGATACACATATCCCTTTCTTTAGGCGAAAACCCCGATGTTTTCTTGACCTGCCATTAGAAATCAAGCAGATCAATTGGGGCTCTATAGGAAATTGGATGGATTGACAAATAGATCATGTAAGTTGTGCTTGGGATTACTTGCCTGTCGAGTTTGGATATCAGTGGCGGCGATGTACTCGAGTCAAGGATGGCGAAGCACCGCGCCAGCAGTCAATTATAGTGCCTTCATTGGCTGGCCTCATCGAAGCTTCTGTATTCTGCACATGATTGTATCCTTAATTAAAGAGAGTATGGATCAGCACACCTACATGGAAGTTGAGAAGATTTGAGGGCTAGAAAATTAAGGAACTCAGGATTTGAGCGTTTAGTGTTTTCGATATATTGCAACATCATTAAAATTCTAAACAGAGCTGAGAAGCGAATCAGCTTTGTGGAGAAAGATTGAAAACATGATGATACAGGGATCATGGTGAGTCGTGCTTTAAGCAACAAGATGGAGATGCTGCAGGGACCGCCGGTACTGGAGAGGACGCCGCAGAGGATGCAAAGGAGGAACTCGTGGGAAGAAAGAGAGACGATGTCTGCCAATATGAAATCTTTTATGGGTCTGTCTAGAACACATCTAGATGTGACATAGTTATGCCACATCTAAACTGATGTCCATTCTGTTTGTGGTCTATCTTTTTTGTTCTATTTTTTTTCTTCTTGTTGCTGCATTATATGTTTGTGGGAGTTTAGATTTTTTTTTTGAGCTAAAACGCCCTTCCGGCTCTTTATTCATCAGGCGCTAGCATGTCTGACTGTAAAGTTTCAGTCAGCCACCCAAGGATTACATCGTACATAATCATAGATACAGAAAGATTTAACGCATGCCTCGCTACACGGTGGGCGGCCGAATTAGTCTGCTGGCAAGCATACCGAAGCTTGAATCCCTGAAAGAAATTACATATATCCCTCATCTCTCTAATGAGGTGGAAAAAACTTGACTTCTGAGGAGATTCCCATAGGTTCTGGATTTGGCAATCCGTCTCCATCTCCACGTACTGCAGCCCTGAGTTCTGCGCTGCTGCCAGCGCGTCTCTGCATGCGAGGAGCTCGATCGTGAGCGGGTCTGAAATTCCATCATATCGTGAGCACCCCGCGCTCACAAACGCCCCCTGATGGTCTCGTACGACAAAACCTGCACCACCTTTGCCATGCTCCGAGTCCGCAGCTCCATCTGTATTTATTTTTGCCCACCCCACATCCGGCGGCTGCCATGTTGGAAGGATGGCAGGTTGAATTCTACCGGTGGATGGTACTTCAAGGGCTCGAACAATCTCCTCTATGGTTCTCATGGATTGCAATGGTTGGTACTGCTGCTCTCCATGTGTATAGCTATTTCTCGAGTGCCACACCGCTGCGGGAGTTTAGATGTGACATGCTTAAAAAACATCTAGAAGTGAATTAAACAAATTGATCTTTGATTTGAAGGCGGCAGAAAAACTACAACTGCGGGTCTTGATATATCCTTCCAATGGAAGTGTCCAAGTAGAATACGGCTTTGGTTTGTTTTTTCAGGAAAGGTACAGCTTTGATTGCTTCCGCACGTATACGTAGGTATGTTTTTTTTACCGGTGTAGATATGTGATTTATATTATTATAGTTTCTTTTTGACGTACAGTTTTTTTTTCTGAACTCTTGTTTACGTACAGTTTAATGTTTCCCTATTCTTTCCAACTTATTTCATGCACCCTTAATTTTTTTATGAACCTTGCACGTGTCAGTTCAATATACATAACTTTATAACCTTTTTCATGTAACGTGATATCTTTAAATCTCAGTTGTATATATTACTTTTCAACGATATATATTATTTTAGATTATGTGGAAGAACGTGATGTCTTATTTGAATTTTGTCTTAATTATATAATAGATACATGGGTTTTTCATGTGGCTTAAATTAATCTGATGAATCTGTAATGTGCTTATTTTTCATTAACATTTTTACTAATAGCATACAGACTCTCACTTAACCTGATCACTAACTAACTTATATGTGTTGCAGGGAAGCAATGCGAAGCACTGAGGTTTATAATCGAGGTTTGCACATGCATGATCCTTTGTCTAATAGCATATTATTGTGAAATTGCATGAACCATTCTAATAGTAGGTTTTAAACAATTTGGTCTTGCACATGTAGGTCCTGCTGTCAGAGGTTTTGACCCACTGTTTGACCCTTTTTGCATATGGGGAAATGAGTTGTCCATGAATATCAGTCAAGTCAAGAAACTCAGAAAGATTATTAGGATAAAGAAGTTAGCGACAAAAAACAACAAGATCTTTGTGTGCACAATGAAGAAGACATCAGTTCACAACAGGATGGTACTAACTATTATACCTTGTCTTTTTTATTTCTTTGCCCCATTTCCAATATAGAGAAGATATTTACGCACATCTTTGTTTTCAGGCCTTTCCAAAACAGTTCACTGATGATTACCTCTTAAACCACCTGTATGGACATGAGGCGAGGAAGGTATTCATACAACACCCACAGTTCTATATTGAAGTGTTCCTAAAGAGGACGAAGGATGAACGGTCAATCATCCACAGGCACTGGCCTAAAGTTGCAAAGACCTTCAACATCAATGAAGGCTCAATATTCGCTTTCCGCTTCAGCAGTTTTCTCGATAAGATGCATCTGTCTATATACCGTCTGTGATGCTAATTTCAAAAGGTCATGCGAAACTCGGTGCTGGTGCAGTTGTGTAATGGGGTAGCGGAGTGCTGAAGCTATCATGTTGTACTCTGATGTATTTCAATTATGAAATCCTGCTTCCTTAATTTGGGAATGAAATATATTATATGTTTAATATGAATGTCAATTAGATTAAGAAATGAATTATTAATAATAGGGCAATTAGCCTACTAATGGCGAATTAGCCTGCTAATTGGTTTTTGCTATTGCAAACGGTTATTGAGAAAATATCGTGGGCAATGACCTAAGGCAATGCACATAGTTTCTAGGAATAAATCGTATTGGATCGATGAACAATCACAGACGACATTCTCTTCAAAACTGTTTGCATTAAGCCACCTTGTGCAAACTTTTGCCGCATAAAAACTGCGTGTGATGGATAGTCTTTGCCACACAGTTTCTTCTATGCACCATATGTGATGCATTCAATAACGCCAAACGATAATTTTTTTAATATTGTGTGTGATGGGAACGCTGTCGGTGTCAAAACCGGCGGATCTCGGGTAGGGGGTCCCGAACTGTGCGTCTAGGCGGATGGTAACAGGAGACAAGGGACACAATGTTTTTACCCAGGTTCGGGCCCTCTCGATGGAGGTAAAACCCTATTCCTGCTTGATTGATATTGATGATATGGGTAGTACAAGAGTAGATCTACCACGAGATCAAGGAGGCTAAACCCTAGAAGCTAGCCTATGGTATGATTGTTGTAATGGTTGTCCGTCCTACGGACTAAAACCCTCCGGTTTATATAGACACCGGAGAGGGCTAGTGTTACACAAAGTCGGTTACAATGGTAGGAGATCTACATATCCGTATCGCCAAGCTTGCCTTCCACGCCAAGGAAAGTCCCATCCGGACACGGGACGAAGTCTTCAATCTTGTATGTTCATAGTCTTGGAGTCCGGCCGATGATGATAGTCCGGCTATCCGGACACCCCCTAGTCCAGGACTCCCACAGTAGCCCCTGAATCAGGCTTCAATGACGATGAGTCCGGCGCGCATATTGTTCGGCATTGCAAGGCGGGTTCCTCCTCCGAATTAATTCATAGAATATTATGAACACCAGGATAGTGTCCGGCTCTACAAAATAAATTCCACATACCACCATAGAGAGAATAATATGTACACAGGTTCAATCTGCTGACGTATTTTGGGGCGTGTCATCACACCACTACCAAGCCTTTACTTGAATCGTTTTTATTATACCACCTCAGCGCGTTTAGCGAAGCGGTTTTCTTGGCACGTCTTGTCGAAGCAGAGATCGTGTTCCCCTTATTCCGGGATTCCCTTCAATACGGACGTGGGTAACCCAACCGCGTCTTTGATTGTGGCACTTAGGAGATAGGCGAGTTTTACCAGGCCGGTGGGGACGCATAGTCTTTGTCCGCCCATATATAAGGGGATAAGGATCCACCTTTTTTACCTACGCCTTCTTCCTCCTTTGCTTATCCATCTCCGCGCACTCGAGCTCCAGCGCCCAAGTCCGCACATCTCGTCTCAACCTTCTCCAGCCATGTCCGGAGCGGGAGGCGAGTGGATGGCCTCCTCCGTTATGGAGGGGCACATCGAAAAACTGCGCGGCGCCGGATACCTGTCCAGCGATATCGCGCACCGGCTGCCCGACAAGGGGCAACTCATCCCCACCCCCAGGCCCCATGAGAGGGTCGTATCCCTTCCCCACTTCTTCCGCGGACTGGGCTTCCCACTTCATCCCTTCATCCGGGGGCTCATGTACTACTACGACCTGGACTTCCACGATCTGGCGCCAAACTTCGTCCTCAACATCTTGGCGTTTATCGTCGTGTGCGAGGCCTTCCTCTGCATCCAGCCCCACTTTGGCTTGTGGCTAAAAACCGAAGGTAGTGAAGGGCGTCCAAGCGGAGTGCGGAGGTGCCATGGTGGGCAAAATGCCCAACGTCCTCTGGCTCGAGGGCGCATTCGTGGAAACCATCAAAGGGTGGCAATCGGGGTGGTTCTACATCACCGAGCCGCGCGACCTTAAATGGGAAGCATCCCCCGAGTTCAGATCTGGTTCCCCCATGCAGCTCACCTCCTGGAAAGAGAAGGGCTTGTTATGGGGCAGTTCGGAGGAGCTGACTGGACTCCAGTCCTGTCTTCAGACCTTGGTGAACAAGAAGCTTAAGCTTGTCAACGTGATCCAGGTCATGCTCGTCCGCCGGATTCTCCCCTGCCAACAACGGGCTTTCAATTTGTGGGAGTTTGATCCGGCACAGCACCGGACCCTTAGCGGGCTCTTCGACACAACATACGAAGCTGCCTGGAGGGTGCTGTTCAAGGGCGTAGAAGCCCCCGCATCCACGACTGAAGATCACGGATTTAGCACACAACGCCCGGCCGGCGCGGTAAGCTATGCTATCCCTTATGGGACATTCATTTCTTTCATAGTTTGACTCCATGCGGGGTTTAAAATTCCCAATGCCTTTAACAGGACTGGCAGAGGACGTCCGGAGAGGTTAACTGTCCGGCTCCCCTCCTCGAAGACCCAGCGGATACCCGTTTAACGGGGCTGCTAGTCGCGACACTTTATGTGGTGCCGGAGAAGAAAGCCAAGAAGAAGGCCACAGGAACCCGAAGGAGTTCCCGGCGCCAGGTGGTATCGGACTCATCGTCCGATGGCTCCGAGGCAGACTCCTCCTCCGAAGACGAGGAGGAGAAAGAGGACTCTCCCCCAGAGGGGGGAGAGAGGAAGAGGAAGGCTTCCCCAACGGGGGAGGCCGAAGGGTCCAAGAAGGGAAGGACCCTTCCTCCAGACTGTTCCGCCAACGCCGGTGACAGCGACGGGGAGTGGCCCTCAAGGGCCAAGCCCTTGGCAAGATCGTAAGTATCCGGACTCCTGAATGATTTATAGTTTCTCTTTGTGCCACGTAGTGTCCTTCTAATGCCGCATACTGCCTGTAGTCCGGCCGAGGATGATCTTCCCGCTTCATCGAGTGGGTCCTTGGCTCCGTCGGATGTGGATTCCATTCCGACCGCCTCGACTCCCCGTGACCCTGACGACGCCGAGGTGGGATCCCAGGAGGGGACCCATCAGGAGGAGGCTCCGGAGGCGCCGCAAGGCAGCCTCCCGGACTTTGCGCCGGACTCCGCACCGGAACCTGCAGTGATTCTGGAGTCCGGCAGGCGGCCCCTTCGTAAGAAGGGCAAGACCGTGACACCGGCGGCCTCCGTCCAACCGGAGGAGCCGGACAACTTGTTGGAGGCGCTCGACGGCGCTTCCATCAAGGAAGAACACCGCACTATCATGAGTGCGGTGATTCAGAAGGTTCAGCTCGCCAAGAGCGGGCTGACCGAAGCCTGCAGCAGCCTTCTAACAGGCTTTGAGGTAAGAAGTTTTAAAATATTTAATGTAATACCGCATAGACAGTAGCCCCTGATGCTCAGTTCGGTGTTCGGAAAGAAAAGCCGGACAGAGGATCTAAAAAGATATACGCATGAGTTCTAAAAATTATGTCAATATGGGTTTGCAGGCTGTGCTACTGACCTCTGCCGCACTGACTGCGGAGGTCAATGTTTTGAAGCAGAACCTCGAGCGGTCCGAGAACGAGCTCGGCCTTGCCAAGAAGCAGCTCGAGGACAAAGAAGTTGAGTAACACCGTATTAAATTTGTACCTTACAGAAAATGATTTTGGTTGCAATAAAAATAACGAGGATAACATGGGTACTGCAGGGGCCACGAACGAGGTGGTGACCCTGAAGGAGGCCGTGTCCGTGGCTGAACGTAATGCGGCCGCGGAACGGGTGGAGCGAGAGAAGCAGGAGGCGCGTGTGGCGGAGGTGCGGCAAGAGCTCCAAGCTCTCGTGGAAAAGCATGAGAGTTTGGAGCGCGAGTCGAAGACTCGAGAGTCCGAGCTTGCCTCGGCTCTTGAGAGTGCCAAAGCCGCTAAGGCCGAGGCCCATAAGGCCCTCCAGGAGATTGAGGCGGTGAAGAAAATAGCGCGGGTAAGGCATTTTTCATGCAAAGCAAGCATGTGAATGTGAATTACCTGTTACTTACCCGAATTCGGAGCTCTCCAGGAGCGTTTGCAGATCTGCCTCGCAGCGTGTCCGATGCCGCCGCATTCTATCGGGCCGAGGAGGGGAGCTCAACGGAGAAGGTCTTCTAGTCTCAGTATGCTGAGGCCGGACATCCGGTGCCCCTTAGCGACCAGCTGAAGCAGCTGGTCGAGCTCCACAAGGTAGCCGAGCAGGCCATGAAGGGCCTCATAGTCCGGTTGTGGCCTAAAAAGGCCATGCCTGGGAGCTACTTCGGCATGGTGCGGCGGCTGGTGGATGCGTGTCCCTGGGTGGAAGTCATCAAGCGCTCCGCCTGTATTGAAGGTGCCCATCGGGCCCTTGCCCGCGCAAAGGTGCACTGGGGCAGGCTAGATGCTGAGAAGCTTCTGACGGATGCGCCGCCGGCGGGCAAGGAGTATCGTATGCCCGAAATGTATTATAAGAGTGTCCTAAAGGGTGCCCGCAAGATTGCAGATGAGTGCACCAAGGATGTAATATTTGAGTAGACTCGCAGTGTGTTATCCTGTGCGCTGAAAACTTTGTTCATATGCGCTAAGCAACGCTTATTAATTTAAAATATTACCTTCTGTGCGGCCGTTTATCAAATCTGAGAGATGGCAAGTCGTCGGCTTCAGCCCCCATGCCACGAGTGCTGGGGTGTTCAGGATAAACTTGAGCGCTCTTGTTCCCATTTTTGGGTCCATCTAGAGAGGCGCTCAACACAACGAACAAGGCAACCGGACTAAAAATGCTTGAACACTCTCACTTAGCCATAGAATTCTATAATTTTAAATTTTGGCGAAGCCCCTAGTGTTCGGAAGACCGAGTTCGGGGCGCTATCCACGCCTGGGCCGGACACAGCCGGTTCCTCGCTCTAAGCGGCATAAGTCTTTACGGACTCGAAAAGACCTCTCGAACAGCGACCAGCTCTCGCCTTATCATGATGGTCAGTTTTAGCTTTCTCCACTGAGGCGCTCGCCTAGCTCAACCGGGGCGCAATCACAGTGGTTCTCCCAGTGCTACCTTAGCCGATAGAACGGAATGTAAGGTACCAAAACATGGGAGCCGGGCAAACCCAACTATTGACCCAAGACATGATTCGGAGCCGATGCATATAGTGCTATAAGTTCGGGCTACCGCACTTGTGAAAGTGTTCGGACTTATCACACCATAATGCGGGGAACATAAGCCCCTGGTGTATTCGGCCGTACCAAAGTGTACAGATGCAAAACGTCATAAATGAACATATGTGTAAAAAGGAATGCAATTATAAGCGAAGAGTAATGCATTGTTTATTCAAGGAATTCTGCCATGAGTGCAGAACGATACAAATAGTGCGGTAAGCAAGGGATTGGACTATTAGACATGTCCCCCTCCAGGGGTAGGCTGCGGAATGGTGTATTTAACAAATTTAATACTCATAATGGAGGCCACCTGAGTGTTCGTCGTAGCCTTTATCCTTCCCTGGCTGTTGCATCGTGAGTTCGGCAAATTCACCGCCGGACAGGTTCTCTGGTGAACGGAGTCCTGTGGATAAATAGAAAAAAAGGAAAAGAAAAAGAGCAACACACTTGGGAGCCCTTGGTGTGGTTGAGCCGCACTCTGGGCCTGTCGTGGTCGTGCCCCTCCCCTTATGCCCATGGTATCTCCAGAGCGTAATGATGTACGCGAAGAGCTGGTCTTGCAATCATGCAAGGGCTGGGGTTGGGGCTGCATTGCTACGCGTGCTCGGAACATGCCAGGTGGTCTTGATGTATGCTACTCCGGGCACATTTGGCCATGTCTGGTCGTTTAACGGCCAGACTCGAAAATTTCCTTAAGAGGCTGCTCTGTACTTCTGCCGCGAGAGGCGCTGTGTGTTCCTCCGTTCGGAGGGAGCGTTCAGTGTTTCCGTTGACCGTGATGACTCCATGAGGGCCTGGCATCTTGAGCTTAAGGTATGCATAATGCGGCACCGCGTTGAACTTTGCAAACGCGGTTCGTCCGAGCAGAGCGTGATAGCCACTACGGAACAGGACTATGTCGAAGATTAACTCCTCGCTTCAGAAATTATCCGGGGATCCGAAGACCACTTCCAATGTGACTGAGCCTGTACAATTGGCCTCAACACCTGGTATGACGCCTTTGAAGGTTGTCTTTGTAGGTTTAATCCTTGAGGGGTCTATGCCCATCTTGTGCACTGTATCCTGATAAAGCAGGTTTAGGCTGCTGCCACCGTCCATCAGGACTCTAGTGAGGTGAAATCCATCGACGATTGGGTCTAAAACCAATGCGGCGAATCCGCCATGGCGGATACTAGTGGGGTGGTCCCTTCGATCGAAAGTGATCGGGCAAGAGGACCATGGATTGAACTTCGGGGCGACTGGCTCCATCGCATATACGTCCCTAAGTGCACGCTTCCGCTCCCTCTTGGGTATATGGGTTGCGTATATCATGTTTACCGTCCGCACTTGTGGGGGGAAACCCTTCTGTCCTCTACTGTTCGGCGCCGGGTCTCTTCCTCGTCATCGCTATGCAGCCCCTTGTCGTTGTTTTCGGCAATTAACTTGCCTGCCTGCTTGAATACCCAACAATCCCTTTTAGTGTGATTAGCTGGCTTTTCAGGGGTGCCATGTATCTGGCAAGAGCGGTCGAGTATTCGGTCCAGATTGGACGGACCCGGAGTGGTTCTTTTGAATGGCTTCTTCCGCTGACCGGGTTTAGAGCCTCTGAATCCAGCGTTGACTGCCGTATCCTCAGTGTTATCACCGTTAATGCGGCGTTTGTTTTTGTTTCGACGTGACCTGCCACTGCGGTCCTTAGTATCCAGCCTGCCAGAATTTTTGCTGAGGTTGTTACTGCGGGCTAGCCAGCTGTCTTCCCCCGCACAGAAGCGGATCATGAGTGATGTGAGGGCTGCCATGGATTTCGGCTTTTCCTGTCCTAGGTGCCAGGCCAGACACTCGTCGCGCATGTTATGTTTGAAAGCTGCGAGGGCCTCTGCATCCGGACAGTCGACGATTTGATTTTTCTTTGTTAAGAACCGTGTCCAGAACTGTCTGGCCGATTCGTCTGGCTGCTGAATTATGTGGCTTAGGTCATCGGCGTCTGGTGGTCGCACGTATGTGCCCTGGAAGTTGTCGAGGAATGCGGCTTCCAGGTCCTCCCAACACCCAATTGACTCTGCTGGCAAGCTATTAAGCCAATGCCGAGCTGGTCCTTTAAGCTTGAGCGGGAGATACTTGATGGCGTGGAGATCGTCACCGCGGGCCATGTGGATATGAAGGAGATAATCTTCGATCCAAACCGCGGGGTCTGTTGTGCCATCATAGGATTCAATGTTCACGGGTTTAAACCCTTCAGGGATTTGATGATCCATTATTTCATCTGCGAAGCATAGTGGGTGTGCGGCGCCTCTATACTGGGCAATATCGCGACGTAGCTCACGAGAGCTTTGTCTACTGCGTTCGGCCTGGCCGGGGTTGCTGTATCCGGCGCGACGGTAGTCGTCTCGCATCGTGGGGCGCCCACGTGATCCATAGATTGATCTTGATTGTCTTGCCTTGTCCTCTAATATGTCTCGCAAGTCCGGCGCTTTCCCCCGTGGCTTCGTACTTTTCGAGCGATGCCGGGGTACGGTCCTGATGGAGGGCCTAGATGGCTCTTTGTTGTGGCCACGAGGTGGTCGGTCTGCCGTATTATGCGCTGGTGATGAAGGTTTATATGCCTCCTCCTCTAATCAGGGGAGCAACTTGCATTTTGGGTAGCTTTTGGAGGGGCGTTCGAGTTCATACTCTTCGGCCGCAAGGATTTCTGTCCATCTGTTGGCTAGCAGATCTTGATCAGCTTGAAGCTGTTGCTGTTTTTTCTTTAGACTATTTGCCGTGGCCATAAGCCTGCGTTTGAAACGCTCTTGTTCGACGGGATCCTCGGGCACGACAAATTCGTCGTCGTTGAGGCTTGCCTCGTCTCTGGAGGGAGGCATGTAATTGTCATCCTCTATCTCCTCGTCTGCCGCTCTCTCTCGAGGGCTGGCCTCTCCGTCCTCCTGTGCTAAATCTTGCTGGAGGGGGTTGTCTTCGGCACTCTCTGGGGTGTTATGGTCTCCGGTGCCGGAATCTCCATTCTTGCTGTGGTGGGATTAGAGCGGCGCCGCTGACGCCGGTGTTTGGGCTGTTTCTTAGGGGAATCTGCCTCCGCTGCTTCTTCGCCATTCCCATCCTTTGGGATGTCCACCATGTATATGTCGTATGACGAGGTGGTCTTCCAGTGCCCCGTAGGCGCTGGTTCTTGGTCGTCTCCGGCATCGTCGTCCATACCGTCGATGTCTTCGGAGTCGTAATCTAGCATGTCGGTTAGATCGTCGACAGTGGCTACAAAGTGGGTGGTGGGTGGGCTTTGAATTTCTTCGTCGTCCACATCCCAACCATCCTGACCACAGTCCGGCCAGGGCTCTCCTGATAATGAGAGATGCTTTAGCGAATTCAAGATGTCGCCAAAGGGTGAGTGTTGAAAGATGTTCGCAGCGGTGAACTCCATGATCGGCGCCCAATCGGATTCGATTGGCAGGGGCGCAGGAGGTTCGGAGTCCGGCACGGAGTCCGGCACCTCGGAGTCACGAGCTTTGCAAAGGACAAGGTCGGTATTCGGCTCCATCGCCGTAGAGATTGCAGCTCCCGAGGCGGTGTCTACCCACCTATCCTCGATCTGCGCGGTCGGCTCCGAACTAGGGGTCGAAGCGGACTCATGTGCGGCTTCCAGGGCACCATCCGGCGGCAGAGCTAAATCATGCCCATCGTGACAGTGCGGCACACTCGACTGTGGCTCGAATCCATCGAAGATCAAGTCCCCGCGGATGTCGGCCGTGAAGTTTAAGCTTTCAAACCTGACCTGATGGCCAGGGGCATAGCTTTCGATCTGCTCCAGATGGCCAAGCGAATTGGCCCACAGTGCGAAGCCGCCGAACACAAAGATCTGTCCGGGGAGAAAAATCTCACCCTAGACTGCGTTGTTGTTGATTGAAGAAGCCATCAAGCCTATCGGTGATGACACAGAGGAACTCTCAATGAAAGCACCAATGTCGGTGTTAAAACCGGCGGAACTCGGGTAGGGGGTCCCGAACTGTGCGTCTAGGCGGATGGTAACAGGAGACAAGGGACACAATGTTTTTACCCAGGTTCGGGCCCTCTCGATGGAGGTAAAACCCTACTCCTGCTTGATTGATATTGATGATATGGGTAGTACAAGAGTAGATCTACCATGAGATCAAGGAGGCTAGCTAAACCCTAGAAGCTAGCCTATGGTATGATTGTTGTAATGGTTGTCCTTCCTACGGACTAAAACCCTCCGGTTTATATAGACACCGGAGAGGGCTAGGGTTACACAGAGTCGGTTACAATGGTAGGAGATCTACATATCCGTATCGCCAAGCTTGCCTTCCACGCCAAGGAAAGTCCCATCCAGACACGAGACAAAGTCTTCAATCTTGTATCTTCATAGTCTTGGAGTCCGGCCGATGATGATAGTCCGGCTATCCGGACACCCCCTAGTCCAGGACTCCCTCAAACGCCATGACAAACGATTTAACGGGGAAAATTGTGTGTGATGTACCTACGAACGGAAACGTTTTCCTTGCAGCGACTGTGTGGGATGTATATACGAATGGAAACATTTTGCGGGGACTAACTGTGTGGGATGTACTTATGACCGGAAATGATTTCGCCTGTATAATTGTATTTTTTAGCACTACTGTACGTATAACCGTATTTGCTCGCTCGCCGGTCGCACACGACCTCATTTTGCCTAGTGTCTGTGCCAGGAGGGCATATCCCCGATGGTTTCT
This sequence comes from Triticum dicoccoides, assembly GCF_002162155.2. Classification (NCBI taxonomy): domain Eukaryota; kingdom Viridiplantae; phylum Streptophyta; class Magnoliopsida; order Poales; family Poaceae; genus Triticum; species Triticum dicoccoides. Next base: position 669,115,768 of record NC_041393.1, read on the forward strand.
GGGTCGTCTGGGAAGGCCCCCCTAATCGCCCACACTCGCTAGGCGACGGTTCCAAATGCCGTCGCGGAATGGGGATTAAAACCGTTTGTATAGCACCGACGCGTACCAGCGATAGGGGTTGATGCACGTTCTTGTATTTGTTTCTCTGATAGAAATCTTGGGGCACTCTTTGAAGCTCTTTATGATGGATTTAGTATTATGAATCTAAAATTATTTGGTGTTATTTTACAACAAACTTTAGGGTTGTTTGTGCACTTATAAGGATAGCTCAATAGATCGATCGGAAAAAATAGCTTTGAGGTGCTTTCGTACCCTACAAATAATTTCCTCTTATGTTCTCCGCTAGATAGGAACTTTGGAGTGATTCTTCATCGCATGTTGTGGTATGGTTATGTGATTCAATTATATTAGCATTGTTGAGAGATTGCACTAGTGAAAGTATGGACCATAGGCCTCATTTTCAAGCATAGAAATACCGTTCCTACTAACTTTTGTTACTCGTTAATTGTTGTTTTTTATAGTTACCATTAAAAAACCTATATCTACTATCCATATTATAATTTTATCACCATCTCTTCGCCGAACGGGTGCACCAATACAATTTGCCATTGTAATGGGTGTGTTGGGGACACAAGAGATTTCTTGTATTTGATTGCAGGGTTGCTTGAGAGAGACCATCTTCATCCTAGGCCTCCCACGGATTGATAAACCTTTGGTCATCCACTTAAGGGGAAATTGCTACTTTCCTACAAAACTCTGCGCTTGGAGGCCCAACACGAGTCTACAAAAATAAAGTTGCATAGTAGACATCAAGCTCTTTTCTGGCACCGTCGCCGGGGAGGTGAGTGCTTGAAGGTATATCTTTAGATCTTGCAATCGAATCTTTTAGTTTCTTGTTTATCGCTGGTTTGGTTTAAAAAAGAAAACTAAAAAAAATGGATTTGAGGTGGTCTCATGTTGTTCATCCTTATAATGTCTTTCTTGAAAAGGATGGAAAAGAAAATTGTGCTCAATTGTTAGAAGAGGAATGCAATAAAATGGTTGGCATGAATGATGGCATGATTGCAATGTTGTTAGCATGAATTCTATAAATATCCAAAATGCTAATGATGATTGCACTAGTCATGAAAAAAATGTTTCTTATAAGCATGTCAATTTTTGTGGAGCGGAAAGACTTTGTGAAGATGTGCTTTAAAGACATGATAGATTTGTTAAGAAGCATAAACATGATAGAACAATATTTTTGCTCAAAGAGATAGATGAATTTGCTACAGAACTATGCTCTCTTTATCTATTACTTGTGAACTTTGCAATAAAGTTGCTCTCCTTAATTTCCAATGCATGCTTTTTCATGATCAAATCGTGTCCAAAAATTGCAATAACTTGATCACCCTTTAATTTTATAATGAGCTTTCTCTATTTTTGAGGTTGAAGAATTGACTCATAAGAATAGTTGGTTTGAAGCATTCATACTTACAGACCATGTTGAAACTTGTATGAAGGAAATCCATATGTTTTGTATGGTAAATTGCAATGATAATGCCAATATTGCCAACTATAGAAAGATGGGAAAACCAATAGAATATAAAATGAATACGAATGAGAGGGTAAAGATTTCCACTTTCCATCCTATTGTCTCTCATGATTTAATAGGTGACGAGGAGGAGCTTTCTATTCAATCAATCTCATCAGTAAGAAGCTCGAAAAAATTAATTAAACCCACACAAGATGTAGTGAAGAAGAAGAAAAGAAGAATAAAGAATAAAGGTAAAAAGGTATCTTTCCCAAATGATGTTGCTCCTATTATTGTTGTGTCTCATGAGAATGAATCAAAAATAATTGTGGAAGATGATACACTTGATGAGGATTTCAATATGCCTATTGCTTGTTGTGATAAATATGATTGGGAAGATAATGATACTTCTAATAATCTTGAAAATATTTTTGTCACCAACTTGGGAAATCATAATGATAATAATTGCTACACTATTGGTGCTATTCATGCTATTAATGATGACAGTGATTATGCTTATCATATGCCAAACCACAAGCTTGGGGATGCTATGTTTGATGAGAATGACATGTTTGACAATTTATTTGCAGCAATTAATTTCTGTCCCAAGCTTGGGGATGCTATGCCTAATGAAGATGATCTTTTTAGTCCCCCCACTTTGAATGATCAAATTTGATATAATGATTGCAATATTTATGAAAGTGGGTTTGGAAGAGTGTCAACTTTAGATAATTACTATCCCACTATTTTGGAGGGTATTGTATTTTATTATATTGATCAAAGTGGATTTGGAGAGGTTATGACTTTATTTAGTAATGATTCCACTATTTCGGAAGAGGTTTCAGTTGACTATGCTGAGAACAAAGTTGCTACTTATGATGATTATTGTGATGATACTTATGTTATAAAAAGTAGTGTTAATTATTGTCATAATTTCGAATATCCCTTTACTGAACATTACTCTTTTAATGTGGAAACAATTTCTAGTATTCGAGCTTCCTATGATGCTCCCACTATTATGAATGAGAATAGAATTGCTTATGTGGAGAGCAATAAAAATGCTATGCTTGTGGATCATGAAAGGAATGCTGTCTGTGGTATTTATATTAATGAATACGTTCATGATGCTAATGAAAATTATTATGAGGGAGGAACTTATTCTTCATGATGCTCTTTTTCATGTTTCCATTCTTATCTTCTTTGCGAGCATAATTGAATCTTCATGCCTAGCTTAAAAGGCATAAAAGAAAAGTACTTGTTGGGAGACAACCCAACACTTTTATCTACAGTTTTTGTGTGTTCACATGATTAACCTACTGTAGTAATCTTGTTTTATGAGTTTTATTTCAATAAAGTGCCAAGTGAGACCTTTAGGAATGATTGGGATGATAGTTTTATCAATCTTGCGCAGAAAATAGAAACTTTGCTCTCTGTAATTTAACTGTTAAACATAGCAGGAGAGAACTTTTAAGTTCAAACTTTTTTGCTTCTGGTTGGTATAGAAATTGTTCACGCCCCCTAATTTTTTAGAACTTTAAGAGTTGCAGAAGTATGGTCATTTGTTAGATCATTACAGACTGTTCTGTTTTTCACAGATTATGTTTTCAATACATAGTTTGCTCGTTTTCTAGTTTGTATGGCTTGTATTGCTCAATATAAATTGTGGAAATGATAAGATATAGTTGGCATTGTGTGAGAACAATTATGAATCTTGTCTTTGACAGTACCAAAGTGAATGATTTGTATTTATCATACTAACCGATCTCACAAAGTTCCGTTAAGTTTTGTGTGATTGAAGTTTTCAAGTTTTGGGTGAGATATCGATATGAGGAGAATACAGAGTGACAACACCCTAAGATTGGGGATTCCCAAGGCACCCCAAGGTAATATTCAAGGAAGATGCAAGCAACTAAGCTTGGGGATGCCCCGGAAGGCATCCCCTCTTTCTTCTTCAACATTATCGGTAACCTCACTTGGAGCTATATTTTTATTCATCACATGATATGAGATTTTCTTGGAGCATCATCTTATTTTTTTTGTATCTGCTTGATTTTGTTTAGAATAATGTTTTGCATCTTTTATTTCAATAAAAATGTCAAATATAGCCTTTGACATGCTTATTTTGCATGTCTACAAGTTGTTGTTTGAAAATAGAATGTTTTCTATCATTGTCTGAATTCTTCTGGAAAGTCAGAACGTGATAAACTCTTGCAATTTTTTGGAAGAAGGAATAAACAAATTTTCTACAGTGTGATAATTTTTCAGAATTTTTGGAGTTAGGGAAGTATGAGTATAATTGCACTCTTTACAAACTGTCCTGTTTTGGCAGATTGCTGTTATGTTTGCATTGTTTGCATATATTTGCTTGTTTAATGATTCTATTTGAGGATAGGAGTACTAAATATTCAGAGGCATTTAGTATGCAATTTTAAGTAATAATTTTGGTGATTTGCTATTGTAGGGAATGATAAAGTTATGCATTGATTTGTACAAACTTATCTCACGAGTTCTTGTTGAGTTTTGTGTGGACGAAGTTTTTAAGATTTAGGAAAACCGTGATATAAAAGGAATTAACGAGACACAAATGCTCAATCTTGGGGATGACCAAGGCATCCCAAGATAATATTTCAAGAAGTCTCAAGCATCTAAGCTTGGGGATGCCCCGGTAGGCATCCCACCTTTCTTCACTAACAATTATCGATTAGTATCGGTTGAAACTAAGTTTTTGCTTCTTCACATGATGTGTGCTATCCTTGGGGTGTCATTTTATTTTATTTTGCTTGTTGTTTTAATAAAATGCTTAGATCTCAAAGTTTTTAAGTAATAGAGAGTCCACAATTAGCTACCTATCTACTTAGCTACTCGCTTGATCTTCACTTAAATCTTTTTGGAGTAGTTTGTCATTTACTCTTGTGCTTTACTGATATCCTATGAGTAAATTGTTCAATTAATTGAATATCATGAAGTTAAAATAAGGAGGAGAACCGGGACTAAAGGGTGGGAGCCTTTAGTCCCGACTTATTAGTACTGGTTGGTGAACCGGGACTAACGCCTGTTCTGAACCGGGACTAAAGCCCCTTTCTCTACTAGTGACAGCTGCACAGTACAGGTCCAAGATCTTCCAACTGCTACTACCCAAGGCTAGTTGGGTAACCTCCCTCTAGACCATTGGTGGTACTGTACCTGTCAGGCCACAACTCCTCCCCCTCCTCCTCTCTCTCTGCCGGCTAATAAGAAAAAGAATTTTAGGTTACTGGTAGGGATTACTTGGGCGGAAAGATAGCATGGACAGGTTCTAAATTGTACAGTTTTAGTTACAAGGTTACATTCATCTTCATCTTTCTGTTGTCTCTTGTAGCATTTGTCTATTATCCTACTATTGTACTTCTTTACAAAGTTGAAGATATGCCCTTGATCTTGTAGGTTGTGGGTGTAGAGCTTAATTGGTTCTTTGTTTTCAGTTTTCTATTGATTGGCTTGGCCTTGATTCCAAACAGTTGTCGCTCTCTGCAAATTGTAGGTATGCGTTCATGTAGCCAGATTTGTTGTTTGGCAAGAATTTTGACATTGCTGTTAGAAAAGAAGGAAGCACACTATTTCTACCACTGACAAGGTAATTAATTTGTATTGTAACATACTCAATGTCTATTTTATGGGCACACATAGACATATGTAGTGCATACAAGTTAACTGCAGCTAGATTAGTTGTGGACCTAGAGTTAGATTTGTTGGAAGTTTTTTATCTAGGCTAAACCCAGGCCAATTAAGATCAATTATTAATGTTGCTACTATGGAGCAACAGTAGCTATAGACTTGCTACAGTATGATTGTTTGCCCTGATTGAGGGCACACACACAAATATCATCAAACAGGTGGTTGCTACGTCTTGAGCTTGCGTTGGTTTTCCTTGAAGAGGAAAGCGTGATGCAGCAATAGTAGCGTAAGTATTTCCCTCAGTTTTTGAGAACCAAGGAATCAATCCAGTAGGAGGCTCCTCAAAAGTCCCACACACCTACACAAACAAACAAAGAACTCGCAACCAACACAATAAAGGGGTTGTCAATCCCTTCACGGCCACTTGCGAAAGTGAGATCTAATAAAGATAGTAAGATAAGATAAATATATTTTTGGTATTTTATAATGTAGATGCAAAAAGTAAAGATGCAAATAAAAGTAGGTTGGAAGAAATTATGATAAGAGATAAACCCGGGGGCCATAGGTTTCACTAGTGGCTTCTCTCAAGATAGCATAAGCATTACGGTGGGTGAACAAATTACTGTCGAGCAACTGATAGAAAAAAGCGAATAATTATGAGATTATCTAGGCATGATCATGTATATAGGCATCACGTCCGCAACAAGTAGACCGACTCCTGCCTGCATCTACTACTATTACTCCACACGTCAACCGACTCCTGCCTGCATCTAGAGTATTAAGTTCATAAAGAATAGAGTAACGCATTAAGCAAGGTGACATGATGTAGAGGGATAAACTGAAGCAATATGATATAAACCCCATCTTGTTATCCTCGATGGCAACAATACAATACGTGCCTTGCAACCCTTTCTGTCACTGGGTAAGGACACCGCAAGATTGAACCCAAAGCTAAGCACTTCTCCCATGGCAAGAAAGATCAATCTAGTAGGCCAAACCAAACCGATAATTCAAAGAGACTTGCAAAGATAACTCAATCATACATAAAAGAATTCACAGAAGATTCTAATATTATTCATAGAGAAACTTGATCATAAACCCACAATTCATCGGATCTCGACAAACAGACCGCAAAAAGAGTTTACATCAAATAGATCTCCACAAGAGACGGGGAGAACATTGTATTGAGATCCAAAAAGAGAGAAGAAGCCATCTAGCTAATAACTATGGACCCGTAGGTATGTGGTAAACTACTCACAACTCATCGGAGGGGCAAGGATGTTGATGTAGAAGCCCTCCATGGTCGATTCCCCCTCCGGCAGAGTGCCGGCGAAGGCTCCAAAATGAGATCTCGCGGATACAGAAGGTTACGATGGTGGAAATTGTGTTTCGTCTGCCCCCGAATGTTTTTGGGGTACGTAGGCTTATATAGGAGGAAGAAGTACGTCGGTGGACGCCGAGGGGCCCACGAGACAGGGGGCGCGCCCTCGTATCTCGTGGAAGCTTCGGCTGCTTCTTGACTTGCACTCCAAGTCCTCTGGATCACGTTCGTTCCAAAAATCATGCTCCCGAAGGTTTCATTCCGTCTGGACTCTGTTTGATATTCCTTTTCTTCGAAATACTGAAATAGGCAAAAAAACAGCAATATAGGCTGGGCCTCCGGTTAGTAGGTTAGTCCCAAAAATGATATAAATGTGTAAAATAAAGCCCATAAACATCCAAAAGGGGTAATATAATAGCATGGAATAATAAAAAATTATAGATATGTTGGAGACGTATCAAGCATCCCCAAGCTTAATTCTTGCTCGTCCTCGAGTAGGTAAATGACAAAAAGAGAATTTTTGATGTGGAATGCTACCTAGCATAATTCTCAATGTAATTTTCTTTATTGTGGCATGAATGTTCAGATCCAAATGATTCAAAATAAAAGTTCATATTGATAAAAGAAATAGCAACACTTCAAGCATACTAATCAAAGTAATCATGTCTTCTCAAAATAACATGGCAAAAGAAAGTTCATCGCTATAAATTCATATAGTTAGGCTATGCTTCATTTTCGTCACACAAAGATGTTCCCAACTTCTATACCCCCGATGACAAGCCTAGCAATTATTTCATACTTAAATAATCTCAAACTGCTTCAACCTTCACGCAATACATGAGCGTGAGCCATGGATATAGCACTATGGGTGGAATAGAATATGATGATGGGGATTGTGTGGAGAAGACAAAAAGGAGAAAGTCTCACATTGACAAGGATAATTAACGGGCTATGGAGATGTCCATCAATTGATGTCAACATGAGGAGTAGGGATTGCCATGGAACGGATGCACTAGAGCTATAAATGAATGCTCAACAAAAGAAAACTATTGGGTGTGCATCCAACTTGCTTGCTCACTAAGACCTAGGGCATTTGAGGAAGCCCATCGTAGGAATATACAAGCCAAGTTCTATAATGAAAAATTCCCACTAGTATGAAAAAGACAACTTATGAGACTCACTATATGAAAAACATGGTGCTACTTTGAAGCACAATATATGACACTCACTACATGAAGAACAAGGTGCTACTTTGAAGCACAAGTGTGGAAAAAGAGATAGTAACATTGCCCTTTTTATTTATTTTCTTCTATTTTTCTTTTTTCTCTTTTTTTCTTTTTTCTTTTTTTTCTTTGGGCCTTTACTTTTCTTTTTCTTTTTGGCCTTTCTTTTTTTCTTTTCTTTTTTTTCTTTTTGGGCAATGCTCTAATAATGATGATCATCACACTTCTATTGATTACAACATAAGAATTACAACTCGAAACTAGAACAAGATATGACTCTATATGAATGCCTCCGGCGGTGTACCGGGATGGTGCAATGAATCAAGAGTGACATGTATGAAAAATAATGCATGGTGGCTTTGCCACAAATACGATGTCAACTACATGATCATGCAATAGCAATATGACAAAAGTAAAGTATGTCATGATGATGAAGAACGGAACGGTGGAAAGTTGCATGGCAATATATCTCGGAATGGATATGGAAATGCCATAATAGGTAGGTATGGTGGCTGTTTTGAGGAAGATATAAGGAGGTTTATGTGTGATAGAGCGTATCATATCACGGGGTTTGCATGCACCGAGAAAGTTTGCACCAACTCTCAAGGTGAGAAAGGGCAATGCACGGTACCGAAGAGGCTAGCAATGGTGGAAATGTAAAAGTGCGTATAATCCATGGACTCAACATTAGTCAAAAGAACTCATATACTTATTGCAAAAGTTTAGAAGTCATCAAAAATTTAGAACTCCTAGGGGGATATATTGGTAGGAAAAGACCATCGCTCGTCCCCGACCACCACTCATAAGGATGCACAAGCCAGGTACACTTCATGTTTCAAATTTGTTACACAACTTTAACCATACATGCATGCTACCGGACTTGCTAACTTCAACACAAACATTCTTTGAATTCATAATCACCCAACTAGCATGACTTTAATATCACTACCTCCATATCTCAAAACAATTATCAAGTATCAAATTGATCATAGCATCCAATTCACTTACTATGATAGTTTTTATTATACCCAACTTGGATGCTCACCAGTCTAGGACCAACTTTATAACCAAAGCAAATACCATGCTGTTCTAAAAGACTCTCAAAAGATATAAGTGAAGCATGAGAGACTAGCAATTTCTACAAAAATAAGTCACCACCGTGGTCTAAAAGATATAAGTGAAGCACTAGAGCAAAAACTATCAAGCTCAAAAGATATAAGTGAAGCACTAGAGCAAAAGCTATCCAGCTCAAAAGATATAAGTGAAGCACATAGAGTATTCTAGGGAATTCTAACCAAATAGGCTTATCCCAAAAGGTGTGTACAGCAAGGATGATTGTGGTAAACTAAGAACCAAAGACTAATATAATACACGACGCTCCAAGCAAAACACATATCATGTGGCGAATAAAAATATAGCTCCAAGTAAAGTTACCAATGAACGAAGATGAAAGAGGGGATGCCTTCCCGGGGCATCCCAAAGATTAGGATTTGGGATATCCTTGAATATCTTGGGGTGCCTTGGGCATCCCCTAGCTTAGGCTCTTGCCACTCCTTATTCCATAGTCCATAAAAACTTTACCCAAAACTTGAAAACTTCACAACACAAAACTCAACATGAATTCTTATAAGCTCTGTTAGTGAAAGAAAACAAAACCACCACATAAGGTACTGTAATTAACTCATTATTTATTTATTTTGGTGTTAAAAATACTGTATTCCAAGTTCTCTATGGTTTATAAACTATTTTACTAGCCATAGATGCATTGAAATAAGCAAACAACACACGAAAAACAGAATCTGTCAAAAATAGAACAGTCTGTAGCAATCTGTAACTAACGCAAACTTATAGAACTATAAAAAACCTACCAAAATAGGAAGTCCTGGACAATTTGTTTATTGATCGGCAGAAAAAAGAATCAATGCAAAATCACATTCCCGTGATTTAACAAAACTAAATGCGTGCGCGCAAAGTTTCTGTTTTTCCGCAGAATCAAATCAACTATTATCATAGGTTATCCTATAGGTTCTACTTGGCACAAACACTAATTAAAATATAAAAAAACATCTAAACAGAAGGTATATGCAAGATTTATTACTAAACAGGAGCCAAAACAAAAAAAACATAAATAAAATTGGGTTGCCTCCCAACTAGCGCTATCGTTTAACGCCCCTAGCTAGACATAAAAGCGAAGATAGATCTAAGGAGTGCCATCTTTGGCACTAAATTCATAAGTAGCCCGCATGATAGATTCATAAGGTAATTTGACTTTCTTTCTTGGAAAGTGCTCCATGCCTTTATTTAATGGAAATTGGAATCTAATATTCCCTTCCTTCATATCAATAATCACGCCAATCTTTCTAAGTTAAGGTCTACCAAGAATAATAGGGCAAGAAAGATTGCAATCTATATCAAGAACGATAAAATCCATGGGCACCAAATTTCTATTTGCAACAATGAGAACATCATTTATCCTTCCAATTGGCTTTTAATGGTGGAATCCGCAAGGTGCAAATTTAAAGAGCAATCATCAAGATCATGGAAACCTAGAATATCACATAAAGTTTTCGGAATCGTGGAAACACTAGCACCCAAATCACACAAAGCAAAACACTCATGATCTTTAATTATAATATTTATAGTAGGTTCCCACTCATCATTAAGTTTTCTAGGTATAGAAACTTCCAAATTAAGTTTTTCATCATAAGATTGCATCAAGGCATCAACAATATGTCTGGTAAAAGCTTTATTTTGACTATAAGCATGAGGAGAATTAACAACGGATTGCAACAAGGAGATACAACCTTCTAAAGAAAAATTATCATAATCAAAATCCTTGAAATCCGAGATAGTGGGTTCAATGCTATTTAAAGTTGTGACCTCTCCAATCCCACTTTTACCAAATTTAGCATCAAGATCTAAAAACTCTGAATTCTTGGGACGCCTTCTAGGTAAAGTTGACTCATCATCAGTCCCATAATTATCAAGATTCATATTGCAAACATAGATCTAATAGGAGACGCATCAATAACTTTAAGATCTTCATCGTTATTTTCATGGAAACTTGAAGAACACACTTCTATAAAGCTATCCTTTTTAGCACGCAATCTAGCGGTTCTTTCCTTGCACTCGTCAATGGAAATTCTCATTGCTTTGAGAGACTCATTGATATCATGCTTAGGAGGAGAAGATCTAAGTTTAAGAGAATCAACATCAAGCGAAAGTCTATCAACGTTCCTAGCCAAATCATCAACTTTGAGTAATTTTTCTTCAAGCAAAGCATTAAAAATTCTTTTGAGAAACTATAAATTCTTTCACACTATTCTCAAAATCAAAGGGCATCTTATTAAAATTACCATAAGAATTATTGTAGGAATTCCCATAATTATTAGAGGAATTACTAGGGAACGGTCTAGCATTAAAGTTTCCTCTATAAGCATTGTTTCCAAAACTATTCCTACCAACAAAATTCACATCCATAGATTCATTATTATTATCAATCAAAGAACACGAAGGCATATCATTGGGATCAAGAGGAATATTTTTAGTAGTAAACAACTTCATAAGTTCATCCATCTTTCCACTCAAAACATTGATTTCTTCTATAGCATGCACTTTTTTACAAGAAGATCTTTCGGTGTGCCATTGAGAATAATTAGCCATAATATTATCAAGAAGTTTTGTAGCATCTCCTAACGTTATTTCCATAAACGTGCCTCCCGCGGCCGAATCTAAGAGATTTCTAGAAGCAAAGTTCAAACCGGCATAAATTTTTTGTATAATCATCCATAAATTCAAACCATGAGTAGGGCAATTGCGAAGCATCAATTTCATTCTTTCCCAAGATTGGGCAACATGCTCATGATCAAGTTGTTTAAAATTCATAATATCGTTCCTAAGAGTGATGATCTTAGCGGGAGGAAAATACTTAGAGATAAAATCATCTTTGCACTTGTTCCAAGAATCAATACTATTTTTAGGCAAAGAAGAAAACCAAACTTTAGCATGATCTCTAAGTGAAAACGGAAATAACTTCAATTTGACAATATTGTTATCCATATCTTTCTTCTTTTGCATATCACAAAAATCAACAAAGTTGTTTAGATGAGTAGCGGCATCTTCACTAGGAAGGCCGGTGAATTGATCTTTCAAAACAAGATTTCCATGATTTCACAATGGAAATCAGTATTATTGGTATTCGAGAAATCACACAATTTGGTATTATCTTGTGCCATGGCAACAAGTAATCCAACACACAAGCAAACAGAAAAAAGGCAAGCGAAAAAGAGAGGAGGAGATTGGGAAAGAGAGGGCGAATAAAACGACAAGGTTAAAGTGGGGGAGAGGAAAACGAGAGGCAAATGGAAAATAATGTAAATGCGAGGGAGATGAGTTTGTGATGGGTACTTGGTATGTCTTGACTTGAGTGAAGACCTCCCCGGCAACGGCGCCAGAAATCCTTCTTGCTATGTCTTGAGCTTGCCTTGGTTTTCCTTGAAGAGGAAAGGGTGATGCAGCAATAGTAGCGTAAGTATTTCCCTCAGTTTTTGAGAACCAAGGTATCAATCCAGTAGGAGGCTCCAAAAGGTCCCATGCACCTACACAAACAAACAAAGAACTCGCAACCAACGCAATAAAGGGGTTGTCAATCCCTTCAGGCCACTTGCAAAAGTGAGATCTAATAAAGATAGTAAGATAAGATAAATATATTTTTGGTATTTTATAATATAGATGCAAAAAGTAAAGATGCAAACAAAAGTAGGTTGGAAGCAATTATGATAAGAGATAAACTCGGGGGCCATAGGTTTCACTAGTGGCTTCTCTCAAGATAGCATAAGTATTACGGTGGGTGAGCAAATTACTGTCGAGCAATCTATCTATCTATCTATCTATTATATAATTAAGATAGAAGTCAAATAAGACACCACGTTCTTCCACATAATCTAAAATAATATACATCGTTCATCAATACTACTTACGGCTGAGATTTAAAGATATTACGTTACATGAAAAAAGTTATAAAGTTATGTATATTGAACTGACACGTACAAGGTTTGTGAAAAAAGTAAAAAAAACATATACCTACGTACACGGGCAGATGCAATCAAAAGCTCTATCTTTCCTAGGAAAACAAACCAAAGCCGTATCCATTGCAAAAAGAAACAAAGCCGTGTCCTACTAGGTCACTTCCATTGGAGGGATCTTTCCTGCGACTGCAAAAAAAAAAATCAAAGCCTTATCCTACTAGGACACTTCCATTGGAGGGATATATCTGGACCAGCAGTTGTAGTTTTTTTACAGCCTCCCAATAAAATATTTTTGGTGGCTAGGCATCATCTCTCTTTCTTCGCACACGCTCCTTTGCATCCTCTTCGGCGTCCTCTCCAGTACCGGCGCTCCCTGCAGCATCTCCATCGCTGCTGCTGAAAGCACGACTCACCATGATCCATGTATCATACGTTTTCAATCTTTCTCTACATAGCTGATTTGCTTCTCAGCTCCGTTTAGAATTTCTACGATGTTGCAATCTATGCGAAACACTCAACTCTTCAATCATGAATTTATTACTTTCTAGCCTTAAAAGCTTCTCAACTTTCATCTAGATGTGCTGATCCATACTCTCTTTACGGACATAATCATGTGCAGACTACAAAAACTTCGATGAGGCCAGCCAATGAGGCGATATAATTGACTGGTGGCGCATGCTTCACCATCCTGGACACGGGTTCATCGCTCGCCACTTATATCCAAACTCAACAGGCAAGTAATCCCGAAGACAACTTTCATGATCTGTTCCTCAATCCATCCAATTTCATATAGAGCCCCACTAGATCGGCTTGATTTCTAATGGCAGGTCAAGAAAAGATATGGTTTTTCACCCAAAAAAGGATATATGTATCATTCTACGCTGTTGTTGGCTCTACTATATATGTACTGTACAAGGAAATTCCAGTCGTGTGTATGAAGTTCTCAAAGTCCTTAATTGAATTTCTTTGGAAGTATGTGCACCCAACATCAAATCAGTCAGGTTTCTTTTCATATAGACATAGGAGACGTAGTAACTCTTTGTCGAGGAAAGGAGACTTAGTAACTTTTAGTCTCATATATTCTGTAAGCTGTAAACATCACGATGCATACATTGTTTACATGGTCATGCATTCACTCTTTCTTAGGGAATGTATTCATTCTGCTCCCCTTTTGTAATTATCTTTAAAATAGTATTTTTTGTCAATGTTCCCTTGCAACTCCAAGCTGAGGTAGCCTGACTCCATGTGTCTTCTTATCTGTTGGAAGAGAGTAAGGTACGGCATGTCATTTGTGAGTTCTCTTACTGTCAATAATATATGTTTACGACCAAATTAGTGTATTCTCATTCTACTTAAGATCGTTCTGTAAACAGACATATATGGTCTATTACATATGTAGCTGAGACATAATCTTGACGCCTAAATCATCTCCAAGGCCACTTATTTTCAAGAAGGAATAAAGTTCTTCGTCCTGGTAATCTCTACCATGGGAAATAGTTTTACCATTTACAAGGAAATATACATGATGCCAACACATGTACTAAATAATGGAATGCTTATCTGATGAATCAATGTTCTTTAATCCTTAGATTTATGTGCCTTACCAAGCTAGACTAACCACACATATCAACTTTGCTCTGACTACCTTTCTACTCAATTTAGAAGGTTTCCTTTCTGCTCAATTTAGACAGATTTACTTGATATCATGTAAACCATTACAAATCAAAAAAACTCACTCCTATTCATTATGCACATTAGGTAAAAGAGAACTTAATAGACGATACGTGAAAACACCTTACTATATTGTTGCGTATAGGACACTGACCTAAAATTGAAATCCGCCAAAAATATATGAGAAGACTTGGGCAAAAATGAATTACTTAATAATGAAGTATTTAATGTTCAGAAATTTTGGAGCGCAAACTCGCGCAGCCTGTTGTGTTCCAGCACAACACCGTATGAGCAGTTCGATTTTCCAGCATGGCCGTTCACATGCATGTTGCAATGACAGCTGTGACATCGCGGTGGCACTTTGCAAATGTCTCGCAATGTCGCGCAATAGCGCAGTAATTGAAACAGATGTTTATACTTGAGGCTTCAGAAAAAGGTAACAGAAAACTTCTATGCCTATGGCCATGTGTTCACTTGAAGCCTGTAAAATCGCATGCACATGCGTATAATACAGTTATCTCTAGCGGTCAGTATAGTCCAAACTATTGGTTGAAGTGAAAATGATCTCTTCTTGCAGATTCTACACTTCTGTTCTTTTGTAGGTCTTGAATTAGTCTATCTCCGCATATGTTTCTATATTTCTGCTATTGTGGAAAGATATCAAGCAATAAGAAATGCAGACCGTTTGTGCTTATGTACGTGATAAAAATAAATCATGTTTGGTTTTCAGAAGAGTATTGAAATTCAATTGAAGACTATTGTCGGAATCATATATGACCAATACATTCATGTGCAAGGTCTAACCAAAATTTAGTAAAGGAATCAATTTGTTATTACAAAGGATATATGTTCCATGCAATGACACTGTTGCTTATGTAACCAATTAATCAGCAAGCCTGAAAAATAAATTTCCGTACGTACTCTTAAAAACCTAAATTTTAGAAGAAAAAATTGAACAAATTGCTACATTAACTATACATGAAATTCCTTTCTCGGCGCAGAAAATGTGATGGTATTACTCGGAGTCAAATTACAATCTACCTGGTACAGTGAGACAAACGCTTCCTGGTCTAAAATAATGAAGCTAGACCACTGTGCGGGCGACGACACGAGCTAACTTAGTCATATGATCACTAACAATGTTTTGGCTACAACTAATAGATAAGTAAGCAAAAATTTCCTTATCAAATAAGATCTCAAGAATCAAAGAACACTACACACTGATCGGTCTATACCATCTTGCTTCACCAAATTAACTAGATCCAGTCCATGTAAGCAAGTGCAGACTAACATTGTAGTATATGTCTTCCTAAAGAAAATATGAGAGTACTGTCCATATGATCACGTAATATCATACCAGTCCCTGCCTGACCAGAGCTAGCATCAAAAGAGCCATGTTAGTCATGAAATCAAAATGTGGAACAAAATGAACACTTTGATTTCTATTAAATGTCAATAACTATAGAAGTTACGGGAGATGATTGTCATCAGTACATCATGGATCATGCCTTTGATGTATTAACATGTATGAATTAATTACATGTATGAGCATGCATGAATTAAGTGTATGAGAAACGATGCCAGCATGAATAGAGGAAAGACCCATAGAGGTATGTTTGGATAGGCGTTCATTTGTGAAGTTCGTGGCTACTACAATATATAATGATTTTGGATGAACTTCGTTGCGGCGTCCAGTCTCTGTGCAGGAGCAAGATGAAACTGACCAAACAACAAATATATATATACATGTACCACAACTAGGTGAAAAACATGCATGTCATCACACAAGAAAAATATAAGAACGTAATTAATGAGTGCAAGAGGTGTATCGTGCAAAGTAAACAAAACATGTTGTGTTCAAACAATAAAGATTAGAGATGATAAATTATGTCAACTGTGTAATAGTTTATTTCGGTGCTACAATGATAAGTTATGGCCAACAACAATTATACGATTAAAAAGTTAATCATGGCTTACGCGAGTGATAAGGATGTTTTAGTTTATTCTAAATTCAAATAATATGTTTCGAAACATTTTCATTATATCTTAATAATTCCGACCATTAGGAAACCTACATATTAACCTCTAGCAAGATAATTAATGTGATACTAAAGTACCAAACGTGTGGAGTTCAATGGAGATGCTGAGGCTAGATGATATTTACATCACCATACGTGGTCATGCAAAATAGGGCCAACACGGGTGCAACCAGATAAAAGTATTGTGCAAATAGGCTCTAACCAAGAAAAAATAAAGTCAAATATGCAATAAAATGTTTTGTTGTTCTATAAAAATAACTCAACACACATAGACATGGTACGAAAGAAAAATATGTGATGAAAGTGACCGAGAGACAATGTTGTATTGGCAACTCTTTAATAACGCATGGCGCTGACACTTGCCTCGCAATGAAAAAACATAGACAATTAGTCTAGGATGAAGTCACGAGGAAGCATATAAGGGCATGTAAAATAGGAAAACACCATCGGAATACATACATTCAGTGAGGAGAAGGTTGTGTAAAGAGATAAAAGGCTCAAGTGGGATATTAGTTCTAGCTAAAACAATCGTCAAATTAGTAAGAATTTGACAACAATATAATGCACGAGCAAGAGTGACATAGGAATTTCTGCTATACTTTGAACAATAGTTTGTCATATGTCTTTTCAATGAAAAATATGCCAAATATAATAATACATATTAAATATCTAGCCACGCAAATGCGCGGGCCACTCCACTAGTTGATAGAAAAGCGAATAATTATGAGATTATCCAGGCATGATCATGTATATAGGCATCACTTCCGCAACAAGAAACAAAGCCGTGTCCTACTAGGTCACTTCCATTGGTGGGATCTTTTCTGCGACTGCAAAAAAAATCAAAGCCTTATCCTACTAGGCACTTCCATTGGAGGGATATATCTGGACTAGCAGTTGTAGTTTTTTTACAGCCTCCCAATAAAATATTTCCGGTGGCTAGACATCATCTCTCTCTCTTCGCACACACTCCTTTGCATCCTCTTCGGCGTCCTCTCCAGTACCGGCGCTCCCTGCAGCATCTCCATCGCTGCTGCTGAAAGCACGACTCACCATGATCCATGTATCATATGTTTTCAATCTTTCTCTACATAGCTGATTTGCTTCTCAGCTTCGTTTAGAATTTCTACGATGTTGCAATCTATGCGAAACACTCAACTCTTCAATCATGAATTTATTACTTTCTAGCCTTAAAATCTTCTCAACTTTCATCTAGATGTGCTGATCCATACTCTCTTTACGGACATACTCATGTGCAGACTACAAAAACTTCGATGAGGCCAGCCAATGAGGCGATATAATTGACTGGTGGCGGGTGCTTCACCATCCTGGACACGAGTTCATCGCCCGCCACTGATATCCAAACTCAACAGGCAAGTAATCCCGAAGACAACTTTCATGATCTGTTCCTCAATCCACCCAATTTCATATAGAGCCCCACTAGATCGGCTTGATTTCTAATGGCAGGTCAAGAAAAGATATGCTTTTTCACCCAAAAAAGGATATATGTATCATTCTACGCTGTTGTTGTCTCTACTATATATGTACTGTACAAGGAAATTCCAGTCGTGTGTATGAAGTTCTCAAAGTCCTTAATTGAATTTCTTTGGAAGTATGTGCGCCCAACATCAAATCAGTCAGGTTTCTTTTCATATAGACATAGGAGACGTAGTAACTCTTTGTCGAGGAAAGGAGACTTAGTAACTTTTAGTCTCATATATTCTGTAAGCTGTAAACATCACGATGCATACATTGTTTACATGGTCATGCATTCACTCTTTCTTAGGGAATGTATTCATTCTGCTCCCCTTTTGTAATTATCTTTAAAATAGTATTTTTTGTCAATGTTCCCTTGCAACTCCAAGCTGAGGTAGCCTGACTCCATGTGTCTTCTTATCTGTTGGAAGAGAGTAAGGTACGGCATGTCCTTTGTGAGTTCTCTTACTGTCAATAATATATGTTTACGGCCAAATTATTGTATTCTCATTCTACTTAAGATCGTTCTGTAAACAGACATATGTGGTCTATTACATATGTAGCTGAGACATAATCTTGATGCCTAAATCATCTCCAAGGCCACTTACTTTCAAGAAGGAATAAAGTTCTTCGTCCTGGTAATCTCTACCATGGGAAATAGTTTTACCATTTACAAGGAAATATACATGATGCCAACACATGTACTAAATAATGGAATGCTTATCTGATGAATCAATGTTCTTTAATCCTTAGATTTATGTGCCTTACCAAGCTAGACTAACCACACATATCAACTTTGCTCTGACTACCTTTCTGCTCAATTTAGAAGGTTTCCTTTCTGCTCAATTTAGACAGATTTACTTGATATCATGTAAACCATTACAAATCAAAAAAACTCACTCCTATTCATTATGCACATTAGGTAAAAGAGAACTTAATAGACGATACGTGAAAACACCTTACTATGTTGTTGCGTATAGGGCACTGACCTAAAATTGAAATCCGCCAAAAATATATGAGAAGACTTGGGCAAAAATGAATTACTTAATAATGAAGTATTTAATGTTCAGAAATTTTGGAACGCACACTCGGGCGACCTGTTGTGTTCCAGCACAACACCGTATGAGCAGTTCGATTTTCCAGCACGGCCGTTCACATGCATGTTGCAATGACAGCTGTGACATCGCGGTGGCACTTTGCAAATGTCTCGCAATGTCGCGCAATAGCGCAGTAATTGAAACAGATGTTTATACTTGAGGCTTCAGAAAAAGGTAACAGAAAACTTCTATGCCTATGGCCATGTGTTCACTTGAAGCCTGTAAAATCGCATGCACATGCATATAATACAGTTATCTCTAGCGGTCAGTATGGTCCAAACTATTGGTTGAAGTGAAAATGATCTCTTCTTGCAGATTCTACACTTCTGTTCTTTTGTAGGTCTTGAATTAGTCTATCTCCACATATGTTTCTATATTTCTGCTATTGTGGAAAGATATCAAGCAATAAGAAATGCAGACCGTTTGTGCTTACGTACGTGATAAAAATAAATCATGTTTGGTTTTCAGAAGAGTATTGAAATTTAATTGAAGACTATTGTCGGAATCATATATGACCAATACATTCATGTGCAAGGTCTAACCAAAATTTAGTAAAGGAATCAATTTGTTATTACAAAGGATATATGTTCCATGCAATGACACTGTTGCTTATGTAACCAATTAATCAGCAAGCCTGAAAAATAAATTTCCGTACGTACTCTTAAAAACCTAAATTTTAGAAGAAAAAATTAACAAATTGCTACATTAACTGTACATGAAATTCCTTTTTCGGCGCAGAAAATGTGATGGTATTACTCGGAGTCAAATTACAATCCACCTGGTACAGTGAGACAAACGCTTCCTGGTCTAAAATAAAGAAGCTAGACCACTGTGCGGGCGACGACACGAGCTAACTTAGTCATATGATCACTAACAATGTTTTGGCTACAACTAATAGATAAGTAAGCAAAAATTTCCCTATCAAATAAGATCTCAAGAATCAAAGAACACTACACACTGATCGGTCTATACCATCTTGCTTCACCAAATTAACTAGATCCAGTCCATGTAAGCAAGTGCAGACTAACATTGTAGTATATGTCTTCCTAAAGAAAATATGAGAGTACTGTCCATATGATCACGTAATATCATACCAGTCCCTGCCTGACCAGAGCTAGCATCAAAAGAGCCATGTTAGTCATGAAATCAAAATGTTGAACAAAATGAACACTTTGATTTCTATTAAATGTCAATAACTATAGAAGTTACAGGAGATGATTGTCATCAGTACATCATGGATCATGCCTTTGATGTATTAACATGTATGAATTAATTACATGTATGAGCATGCATGAATTAAGTGTATGAGAAACGATGCCAGCATGAATAGAGGAAAGACCCATAGAGGTATGTTTGGATAGGCGTTCATTTGTGAAGTTCGTGGCTACTACAATATATAATGATTTTGGATGAACTTCGTTGCGGCGTCCAGTCTCTGTGCAGGAGCAAGATGAAACTGACCAAACAACAATTATATATACATGTACCACAACTAGGTGAAAAACATGCATGTCATCACACAAGAAAAATATAAGAACGTAATTAATGAGTGCAAGAGGTGTATTGTGCAAAGTAAACAAAACATGTTGTGTTCAAACAATAAAGATTAGAGATGATAAATCATGTCAACTGTGTAATAGTTTATTTCGGTGCTACAATGATAAGTTATGGCCAACAACAATTATACGATTAAAAAGTTAATCATGGCTTACGCGAGTGATAAGGATGTTTTAGTTTGTTCTAAATTCAAATAATATGTTTCGAAACATTTTCATTATATCTTAATAATTCCGACTATTAGGAAACCTATATATTAACCTCTAGCAAGATAATTAATGTGATACTAAAGTACCAAACGTGTGGAGTTCAATGGAGATGCTGAGGCTAGATGATATTTACATCACCATACGTGGTCGTGCAAAATAGGGCCAACACGGGTGCAACCAGATAAAAGTATTGTGCAAATAGGCTCTAACCAAGAAAAAATAAAGTCAAATATGCAATAAAATGTTTTGTTGTTCTATAAAAATAACTCAACACACATAGACATGGTACGGAAGAAAAATATGTGATGAAAGTGACCGAGAGACAATGTTGTATTGGCAACTCTTTAATAATGCATGGCGCTGACAGTTGCCTCGCAATGAAAAAACATAGACAATTAGTCTAGGATGAAGTCACGAGGAAGCATATAAGGGCATGTAAAATACGAAAACACCATCGGAATACATACATTCAGTGAGGAGAAGGTTGTGTAAAGAGATAAAAGGCTCAAGTGGGATATTAGTTCTAGCTAAAACAATCGTCAAATTAGTAAGAATTTGACAACAATATAATGCACGAGCAAGAGTGACATAGGAATTTCTGCTATACTTTGAACAATAGTTTGTCATATGTCTTTTCAATGAAAAATATGCCAAATATAATAATACATATTAAATATCTAGCCGCGCAAATGCGCGGGCCACTCCACTAGTTGATAGAAAAGCGAATAATTATGAGATTATCTAGGCATGATCATGTATATAGGCATCACGTCCGCAACAAGTAGACCGACTCCTGCCTGCATCTACTACTATTACTCCACACATCGACCGACTCCTGCCTGCATCTAGAGTATTAAGTTCATAAAGAACAGAGTAACGCATTAAGGAAGATGACATGATGTAGAGGGATAAACTCAAGCAATATGAAATAAACCCCATCTTGTTATCCTTGATGGCAACAATACAATACGTGCCTTGCAACCCTTTCTGTCACTGGGTAAGGACACCGCAAGATTGAACCCAAAGATAAGCACTTCTCCCATGGCAAGAAAGATCAATCTCGTAGGCCAAACCAAACTAATAATACGAAGAGACTTGCAAAGATAACTCAATCATACATAAAAGAATTCAGAGAAGATTCAAATATTATTCATAGATAAACTTGATCATAAACCCACAATTCATCGGATCTCGACAAACAGACAGCAAAAAGAGTTTACATCGAATAGATCTCCACAAGAGAGGGGGAGAACATTGTATTGAGATCCAAAAAGAGAGAAGAAGCCATCTAGCTAATAACTATGGAGCCATAGGTCTTTGGTAAACTACTCACAACTCATCGAAGGGGCAAGGATATTGATGTAGAAGCCCTCCATGGTCGATTCCCCTCCGGCAGACTGCCGGCGAAGGCTCCAAGATGAGATCTCGCGGATACAGAAGGTTACGGTGGTGGAAATTGTGTTTTGTCTGCCCTCTGGATGTTTTCGGGGTACGTAGGCTTATATAGGAGGAAGAAGTACGTCGGTGGACGCCCGAGGGGCCCACGAGACAGGGGGGCGCACCCTATAGGGGGGGGGGGGCTCTCCTATCTCGTGGAAGCTTCGGCTGCTTCTTGACTTGCACACCAAGTCCTCTAGATCAAGTTCGTTTCAAAAATCACGCTCCCAAAGGTTTCATTCTGTTTGGACTCCGTTTGATATTCCTTTTCTTCGAAATACTGAAATAGGCAAAAAACAGCAATACGGGTTGGGCCTCCGGTTAGTAGGTTAGTCCCAAAAATGATATAAATGTGTAAAATAAAGCCCATAAACATCCAAAAGGGGTAATATAATAGCATGGAACAATCAAAAATTATAGATACGTTGGAGACGTATTAGTGGTCCCCCCTGTGGCACTGTGTTTATAAAATATATAAGAGTAGAAATCCTTATGGGACACTAAGTGATAATGGATGCACATGCATATCTCCTCTAGCTTCCCAATCCCAGCCAGCCACGGGAAGGGCTCTCTAGCTCCTTCCGCAAGCAGCAGGAGCATACTAGAGAAGAAGGAAAAGAAGTTCTAGAGGTTAATTGGTTCTTTCTTTTGATTTGCTATTGATTCTCTTGGCCTTCATTCCAAATTGTTGTGGCTCTCTGCAAATTGTAGGTCTGCATTCCTACAGCCAGCAAACACAAGACTACTATATTTGACATATTTATTACTCAAGGTGTGTTTGCTCTAATTAATGTCAGTTGTGATTCAAATCTTGTGCAAGATGATCCTGAGATCATCTGTGATTTCCAATACTGGCACCTGAGCCTTCTTGCTCAAGATTGAACACTATCTAGCTTAAGATCATACTTGATTTGTTTGATCAATTTAAAGTTCAAAGGGCTTTTTTTGTTTATGCTTGGATTCAAGTTGTCCTTCATGTTAATAACAAAAGATTGAATTACTTGAGCCCTTTAAATAACAGAATGGAGTTGATCTGTTGTGTTTAAATCCAGTTTATGATTAAATTCAATCTCCTCTCTATGTTTTGTGCATGACTTGAATTTATTAAGCCTTATGAGGGACATGTCAATTTTGATTTGTTGCTTTAAGTTAAGGAATCAAGCAATTCTTTCTAAAGTTTAAAGCTTCATTTTATTTGGCCCGAGAATTTTAAGTTTCAACCTTAACAAATCATGTGATTTGCTTGTAGTTTCATTTATGATGTCAACTAAAGGGTATTTAAAGCATAAGCAAAAATCCCAAATTTTGGAAACCCCAGGATTGAAATTCTCCTTTTTTTCCTTCCTCTGTCAACTGGCTTGTGGTTTCAATTCATGTTTTAAATCAGACGGGAATGAACTAATTAAGTCCAAATACTAAAGAATTTCCCCAATTTTGAAACCCTAGCTAATAAAATTATGCAATTCCTCTTGGAATTGATATTGTGGTTTCGGTTAAGGCTCAATTAATGTGGGGATTGAGTGTTCTAAGGAAGGCCTAATGAAATCCCTATGTCTGAAACCCTAAATTAAGAAATTCCCCAACTCCGGTGGAACCATAACCCTAATTTCAGAAATCCCCAAATCATACATATCCTAACGCTAATGGTGATGACCTGAAGAGAAGTGGAAGCTTACCTTGGAGGCTGAGGTGTTCGTTGTCACCATGTAGCGTCGCCATGGCCTGCCCTGCCCTTACACCGGCAGGCTTACTCTGGCTCAAGCGCAAGCCACCTAGTTGTCCACATCACCAGCCAGTGGCTACTGCTGATGCTTGATACGTCTCCAACGTATCGATAATTTATGAAGTATTCATACTGTTATATTATTATTCTTGGATGTTTTACAATCAATTTATAGAAACTTTATAGCATTTTTTGGGACTAACCTATTGACATAGTGCCCTATGCCAGTTGCTGTTTTATGCTTATTTTTTACATCGCCAAAAGTTAATACCAAACAGAGTCCAAACGCAGCGAAACATTTTGGATATTTTTTATGGAGCAGAAGGGCAAGGATGAGCTGAAGAAGTACCAGAGAGGCGGCCCGAGGTGGGCACCAGTCACCAGTGTGCGCCAGGGGGCCAGGCGCGCCCAAGTGGCTGGTTCCCCCCTCGGTGGCCTCCCGCGCCGACTCTTCGCCCTATAAATCGTCAAATATTCCAAAAACCCTACATGTAACCCTGGATCAAAAGTTCCGCCACCGGAAGCCTCTGTAGCCACGAAAAACCTATCAGGAGCCTGTTCCCAGCACCCTGCACGGAGGGGGGAATCATCTCCGGTGGCCATCTCTCTCTCTCTCTCTGTCTCTCTCTCTCTCCCTCTCTCCCTCTCTCCGTCTCTCTCTCTCTCTCTCTCTCTCTCTCTCTCTCTCTCGTGTTCTTGATGACACGATCTTGATGTGTTGGGAGCTTTGTTAATATAGTTGGATCATATGGTGTTTTTCCCTCTCTATCTTGTTGTGATGAATTGAGTTTTCCCTTTCAGATTTCGTTATTGTCGGATTGAATACATTTATGGATTTTAGAACACTTGATGCATGTCTTGCATGTGAATACCCGTGGTGAGAATGGGGAATTATATTGATTCACTTGATATGTGTTTCAGCACTCAACTCACAGATTCCCGCGGTGACATTGGGGTAATATTTGCATAGGGGTTGATGCACGTTCTTGTCTTTGTTTCTCCGGTAGAAATCTTGGGGCACTCTTTGAGGCTCTTTGTGATGGATTGAGTATTATGAATCTGAAATTATTTGGTGTCATTTTACTACGAACTCTAGGGTTATTTGTGACACTTATATGGATAGCTCAATAGATCGATCGAAAAGTATAGCTTTAGGTTGTTTGGTACCCTACAAATAATTTCTTCTTATGTTCTCCACTAGATAGGAACTTTGGAGTGATTCTTCATCTCACATTGAGGCATGGTTTTGTGACCGAATTATATTAGCATTGTTGAGAGATTGCACTAGTGAAAGTATGGACCCTAGGCCTCATTTTCAAGCATAGCAATACAGTTTGTGCTCACTTTTGTTACTCGTTACCTTCTTGTTTTTTATTGTTACCATTAAAAATACCTATATCTACTATCCATATTACACATCTATCGCCATCACTTTGCCGAACGCGTGCACCTATACAATTTGCCATTCTATTGGGTGTGTTGGGGACACAAGAGATTTCTTGTATTTGATTGCAGGGTTGCTTGAGAGAGACCATCTTCATCGTAAGCCTCCCATGGACTGATAAACCTTAGGTCATCCACTTGAGGGAAAATTACTGTCCTATAAAACTCTGCGCTTGGAGGCCCAACATGAGTCTACAAGAATAAAGTTGCATAGTAGACATCAATCTCTTTCACCGTTGCCGGGGAGGTGAGTGCTTGAAGGTATATCTTTAGATCTTGCAATCGAATCTTTTAGATTCTTGTTTATCACTAATTTGGTTTGAAAAAGAAAACTAAAAAGGGATTTGAGGTGGTCTCATGTTGTTCATCTTTATAATGTCTTTCTTGAAAAGGATAGAAAAGAAAATTGTGCTCAATTGTTAGTTGACGAATGCAATAAAATGGTTTCCATGAATGATGAGCATGATTGCAATGTTGTTAGCATGAATTATATAAATATCCAAAAAAGCTAATGATGATTGCACTAGTCATGAAAAAGTTGTTTCTTATAAGCATGTCAATTTTTGTGGAGCGAAAAGACTTTGTGAAGATGTCCTTTATAGACATGATAGATTTTGTAAGAAGCATAAACATGATAGAACAATTTTTTTGCTCAAAGAGATAGATGAATTTGCTACAGAACTATGCTCTCTTTATCCTATTACTTGTGAACTTTGCAATAAAGTTGGTCACCCTAATTTCGAATGCATGCTTTTTCATGATCAAATCGTGTCCAAATATTGCAGTAACTTGATCACCCTTGAATTTTATAGTGAACTTTCTCTATTTTTGGGGTTTGAAGAATTGACATATAAAAATAGTTGGTTTGAAGCATTCATACTCACAGACCATGTTGAAACCAGTATGAAGGAAATCTATATGTTTTGTATGGTAAATTGCAATGAGAATGCCAATATTGCCAACTATAGAAAGATGGGAAAACCAATAGAATATAAAATGAATACTAATGAGAGGATAAATACTTCCACTTTCCCTCCTATTGGCTCTCATGATTTAATGGGTGACGAGGAGGAGCTCCATATTCAATCAATCTCATCGGCAAGAAGCTCGGAAATATTAATTAAACCCACACAAGATGTGGTGAAGAAGAGGAAAAGAAGAAGAAAGAATAAAGGTAAAAAGTTATCTTTCCCAAATGTTGTTGCTCCTATTATTGTTGTGTCTCATGAGAATGAATCAAACTTGGAGCTATATTTTTATTCATCACATGATATGAGTTTTGCTTGGAGCATCATTTTATTTTTGTTTGTATTTGCTTGCTGCTGTTTAGAATAATGTTTTGCATCTTTTATTTCAATAAAAATGTCAAGTATAGCCTTTGCCATGCTTATTTTGCAAGTCTACATGTTGTTGTTTGAAAATAGAATGTTTTCTATCATTGTCAGAATTCTTCTGGAGAGTCGGAACGTGATAAACTCGTGCAATTTTTTGGAAGTAAGAAGCAACAAATTTTCTACATTGTAATAACTTTTCAGAATTTTTGGAGTTAGGGAAGTATGAGTATAATTGCACTCATTACAGACTGTCCCGTTTTGGAAGATTGCTGTTATGTTTGCATTGTTTGCATATATTTGCTTGTTTAATGA
Organism: Triticum dicoccoides; assembly: GCF_002162155.2. NCBI lineage: Eukaryota > Viridiplantae > Streptophyta > Magnoliopsida > Poales > Poaceae > Triticum > Triticum dicoccoides. Next base: position 669,142,801 of record NC_041393.1, read on the forward strand.
TTCTATTTGTGGATAGGAGTATTAAATATGCAGAGGTATTTAGTATGCAATGTTAAATAATAATTTCAGTGATTTGCTACAGTAGGGAATGATAAAGCTATTCATTGATTTATACTAACTTATCTCACAAGTTCTTGTTTAGTTTTGTGTGGATGAAGTTTTTAAGATTTAGGAAAAACGTGATATAAAAGGAATTAAGGGGACACAAAAGCTCAATCTTGCGGATGACCAAGGCATCCCAAGATAATAGTCCAAGAAGTCTCAAGCACCTAAGCTTGGGGATGCCCTGGTAGGCATCCCAGCTTTCTTCATGAACAATTATCGGTTAGTATCGGTTGAACCTAAGTTTTTGCTTCTTCACATGATGTGTGCTATCCTTGGGGTGTCATTTTATTTTGTTTTGCTTTTTGTTTTAATAAAATACTTAGATCTGGAAGTTTTTTAATAATAAAGAGTCCCCAATTAGCTACCTATCTACTTAACTACTCTCTTGATCTATACCTATATGTTTTTGGAGTAGTTTGTCATTTACTCTTGTGCTTCACTTATATCCTATGAGTAAATTGTTGAATTAACTGAATATCATGAAGTTGAAATTACATGTTCATATCACGCCTAGTAGTAGCTTTACATTGGGTTTAGAAAGTGAAATCTTTTGAGGCTTGACAATCAAAACATTGGTCATACAAACAATTCATGAATGATTAAAATTAAGAGGAGAACTTTCACATGCAAATATATTATCTTAGAAATCTTCCATGATTGTGAATACCCATTAATTATTTTCAAACTTGAGCAAATCAGTTGAATTCGGACAAGGAAGACCACGTAATGAGTTATGGTTGCATATATTTGCATCAAAGTTATATTGTTATGGATCCTTCAACATGTGATGTTTGCCTAGCTAGGATATTTTGCATCCAAAAGCCCTTAAACTCGGTTTCTTGCCATGAGTGTCCACCATACCTACATATGGATTGAATAAGATCCTTCAAGTAAGTTGTCATCGGTGCAATAAGGCAATAAAAATTGCTTCTAAATGTGTTGGATTGTTTAGTGTAAGAGAAATTAAGCGTTGTACGAATTTGTGATGGTGGAGTAATAAAAGCGACGGACTGCATAATAAATTTTGCTATCACAAGGGGCAATAATGTAACATTCTTTTGCACTAAGGGATTTGGAATACAAACAAATAAAAAGTGCATGACAACCTCTACTTTGCTCTACGAAGGGCCTATCTTTTACTTTTCAGTATATGCAAGAGTTAATAGTATGCTCATTTCAACCTCAATTACTCTCAAATTGGCAAGCATCATGTGGTGGGGAAATATCTAGGCACATATGACCAGTCGAATATATTTGATCATGATTTATTATTGTTGAAAATTATCTCTATGGTAAATGATTTGGGAGGCGAAATATTAAGCCCCTTTCTTTCTCTGTGTTCGATGGATGCCATTTGTTCTAAGAATATGCTTGGAGTAGTAGCAATCATGGAAGAATATATGATGATTGAGCATGCGGAGATCTTACTTAGACTCTATTGAATAAAGTTGAATTATAATTGTTTGGTCACTAAGAATATAGGTTGTCGAGTTTCAAGGGAATTCATTGTTTCAACCTTCATATGTGAATTGGTTGCTACTTTAACATGAAAAGTTTTATGAGAAAGAATTGCTGTTATGATGATAGGAAAAGTGACTCAAATTATCATTGGTCAAACTTATGCACTATGCTAGCATGCACACTTCATAAATTATTTATTTTATCATTTACCTACTCGAGGACGAGTAGGAATTAAGCTTAGGGATACTGATACGTCCCCAATGTATCTATAATTTATGAAGTATTCATGCGGTTATATTATCATTCTTTCATGTTTTACAATCATTTAGCAACACTATAGCATTTTCTGGGACTAACCTATTGACATAGTGTCCAGTGCCAGTTGCTGTTTTTGCTTGTTTTTTACATCGCGGAAAATCAATATCAAACGGAGTCCAAATGCAGAGAAACTTTTTGGATATTTTTTATGGACAAGAAGGGCCAGGATGGGATAAACAAGTACTGGAGAGGCGGCCCGAGGTGGGCACCAGCCACCAGGGCGTGCCAGGGGGGCTAGGCATGCCCAGGTGGCTGGTGCCACCCTCGGTGGCCTCCCGCACCGCCTCGTCGCCCAATAAATCGTCAAATATTCCAAAACCCATGTATGTAAGCCTAGATCAGAAGTTCCGCCATGGCAAGCCTTTGTAGCCATGAAAAACCAACCGGGAGCCCCTTCTGGCACCATGCCGGATGGGGGAACCATCTCCGGTGGCCATCCTAATCATCCCGGCGGCCACCATGATGAGGAGGGAGTAGTCCACCCTCGGGGTTGATGGTTTGTACCAATAGCTATGTGTTTTATCTCTCTCCTTCTCTCTTGTGTTCTTGATGGCACGATCTTGATGTATTGGGAGCTTTTTTAATATAGTTAGATCATCTGGTGTTTTCCCCTCTCTATCCTGTTGTGATGAATTGAGTTTTCCCTTTGAGATTTTTTTATTATCAGATTCAATACTTTTAGGGATTTGAGAACACTTGATGCGTGTCTTGCATATGAATACCCGTGGTGACAATGGGAAATTATATTGATTCACTTGATATGTGTTTCGACATTCAACTCGCGGATTCCTGCAGTGACATTGGGGTAATCCTTGCATAGGGGTTAATGCACATTCTTGTCCTTGTTTTTCCGATAGAAATCTTGGGGCACTCCTTGAGGCTCTTTGTGATGGAGTATTATGAATCTGAAATGATTTGGTGTTATTTAAATATGAACTCTAGGGTTGTTCGTGACACTTGGGATAGCTCAATAGATCGACCGGAAAGAATAGCTTTGAGGTGGTTTCGTACCCTACAAATAATTTCTTCTCATGTTCTCTGCTAGATAGGGACTTTGGAGTGATTCTTCATCGCACGTTGAGGGATGGTTATGTGATCCAATTATGTTAGCATTGTTAAGAGATTGCACCAGTGAAAGTACGAAACCTAGGCCTCATTTTCAAGCATAGCAATACCGTTTGTGCTCACTTTCGTTACTCGCTACCTTGTTGCTTTTTATTGTTACCATTACAAAAACCTATATCTACTATCCATATTACACTTTTATCACCATCTCTTTGCCGAACTAGTGCACCTATACAATTTGCCATTGTATTGGGTGTGTTGGGGACACAAGAGATTTCATGTATTTGATTGCAGGGTTGCTTGAGAAAGACCATTTTCATCCCACGCCTCCCACGAATTGATAAACCTTAGGTCATCCACTTGAGAGAAGATTGCTACTATCCTAGAAAACTCTGTGCTTCGAGGCCCAGCATGAGTCTACAAGAATAAAGTTGTGTAGTAGACATCAATGTTGTCCTCCTCGCACGCTCATCGTCAGGGTAGAACCATCGCTGCGCTGGATTTGACACCGCATGTCGCCGTGTTGGGTGGGCATGCCCGTGCACGCGCGGCAGCAGAGCGGAGACGCACTAGGAAGTCCCTCTCGACGGAGCCTCACGCAGTCCATAGCCGCACCGGGACTCCGACGAGGGGAGCTCACCAACGCCGCCATCTTCACCCTCCTTCACCGTTGGCTTTGCCGCTGCAACCATCTCTCTCTCTCTCTCTCTCTCCCTCTCTCTCTCTCCCTCTCTCTCTCCCTATCTCTCTCCCTCTCCCTCTCCCTCTCCCTCTCCCTCTCTCTCCCTCTCTCCCTCTCTCCCTCTCTCT
>NC_041393.1:669147075-669228366 GCF_002162155.2 Triticum dicoccoides
TCTCTCTCTCTCTCGCTCTCACTATGTGTGGGCAGGGGAAAGGGGGTCGGGGGAGGAAGATAAATGAATTAGGGTTCAGGGGGAAGCTGGGTTGTGTGATGGTTTTGCACAAGCCAGCGGTACACCTGGGCCTGTTGGCCCGGGCCCATGTGGCCAGCCTAGTTGCCACTGGGATCTGGAGGCAATTTTGTACTGGGCTAGAATTGATTTCTGGCTCACTACAGAAACTGAATTTTTAGCCCTAAAGTAACTGATTTTTATCCCTAAACTATTTTTTATGCATTTTTTGGGCAAAATTCTGTTATGAGCTGAAATTAACTAGGAAAAATGTCGAACAATTTTTCCTTTTAATGACATAATTTTACGCAATGAGGTGAATATTTTAAGGGTCAAATTTGATGCATGATTTATTATGTTATTTGGCAATTTAATTCTTTAGGAATTTCAATTCCTGTTATATTTTAATATGTCATGTTATGCCATGCTTAAATCTTTCATGTTGTAATCCAGTTATGCCAAGTCATTTTCCCCCTCGATGGCATTTTTTAATCATATTTATTTCGTATCATTGTGCCATATTTAATGATCATTTTGTATAATATTATTCTTAAGGTTTTCTAAGGCCATTATGTTATAATTAATTATTTCAAGGCATTTCGTCATGTCTTGATCTCAAAATAATGATATTCCATTTAAGTTATGATGTTATTCTCTAATTAGCTTTTCTATTAGAGAGCTTTAAGTTTTTAATTTTAATGTGGCATCAATTAAATAAAGTTTTGAGCAATCAAATTAAGATGGGGCTTGATGCTCTTTATGAGCAATTATGTTAATTACGATTATAGCCCTAAAGTAACTAAAGATTGTGGCTCAAAATTTATAATGTGTTATTTTTTATGAGGCCCTTTATGTTAATGATGTTCCCCAAAATCCAATCAATGATTGATTTATTTAATAAATTCAGTTGCCTTTTGATCTAAATTACGACTACATTTGTGGGCATGAAAATACCTAATGCTGACGTTTGATGGTATATTCCAAAACCATGGATTTTCATAACCAATTGCCCACTCAAGAAGTTTGTCCATAAGCCAAGTATATTTAATGTGTCTATTGTATTAAATTTCTCTAACTAATGAAGTGTGGTCTGTATTTACCATTCTTGCCAAAGCTGATTGGTGGATACATGACTACAATTTTTTTTGTTCTTGTCCACTTCTGACCCTAGTTGATGTGGACTGGTTCAATAAAATAAGAATAAAGAGACATGATTTTAATTAAATGTGGTTGATGTTTGTCATCCTTGCCAAAGCTGGTTGACGAATATCTGACTGCAAAATTTTTACTGCTCTCACTCACTTCTGGCCAAAGTTGATGTGAGTTGGATCAGTAAAAGAAGTTTGAATATGAGAGGTCATAAAGTGTGATGGGTATTTGTTATTCTGGCCAACACTAATTAATAAATATTTGATCAGAAAATTTTATTGTTCTGATACGCTTCTGGCCAAAGCTGATTTCGACCAACAAAATTAAAGTTTATGATAGGGAAAGAATACTAATGTATAAGGCTTTCAAAAAATTTGAAACATGCCATAAATATTAAGGTACTTTGGGGGAATTAAATAATGTATATAAACCAATTAATTGATTATTATGTTATTTTAAACTTATGCTTACAATTAAATTGTATGCATCTGCAATTAAGTGCCTTTGATTACTGATATGATTTGTGGCTATATATACATATAAATTCATAAAGTTTTAGTTATAGCCATAAATCATCTGATTACTTCCCAGATCAATTAATTCTTGAAGCTATAAGCTTATGTGATAGCTACCTCTTGCGCACTGCGTTGGTTTTCCCTTGAAGAGGAAAGGGTGATGCAGCAAAGTAGCGTAAGTATTTCCCTCATGTTTTTAGAACCAAGGTATTAATCCAGTAGGAGGCTACACGCAAATCCCTCGTACCTACACAAACAAGTAAGAACCTCGCAACCAACGCGATAAAGGGGTTGTCAAACCCTTCACGGTCACTTGCAAAAGTGAGATCTGATAGAGATAATAATAAGATAAATATTTTTGGTAATTTTATGATGTAGATTAGAAAGTAAATATTGCAAAATAAAATAGATCAGAAACTTATATGATGGAAAACAGACCCGAGGCTCATAGGTTTCCCTAGTGGCTTCTCTCAAGATAGCATAAGTATTACGGTGGGTGAACAAATTACTGTCGAGTAATTGATAGAAAAGTGCATAGTTATGAGAATATCTAGGTATGATCATGCATATAGGCATCACGTCCGCGATAAGTAGATTGAAACGATTCTGCATCTACTACTATGACTCCACACATCGACCGCTATCCAGCATGCATCTAGAGTATTAAGTTCATAAGAACGAAGTAACACTACCAGGGAAAACCCTAGCAGTAGCACGGGTGGTCGCGCTACTGATAAGGCGTTACAGCTAATGGGTAGCATTAGCGCCTATCGTCCCACGCTACTACCATACATGACTAGCAGTTGCGCGCTTTAGATAAGAGCATTGCTGCTAATATCTGCAGCGCTTGTTAGAAGTAAGCGCTACTGGTAAGGGAGCTCTACTGCTAACTTTGTTCCCCTCACTACTGTTAGTTTTATTAGTTTCTATTTTTTATGCATATTTGTTTTGTATTTGAATAGGCTTTATACAATAATCTTTAGCATATCATACACATACAAATGTAATCATAGCATATACATACAAATAGTCTCATCAAATCATGTCATCATCATAATCATCATCCAACACAAAGTGGTCTCTCGTCATCATCTCGAAAATAGCGATACAAGCATCGATTACTTGCAACTACATCGTGATCCATCTAAACAATGATATACACGAGAAGAGCTACACTATGAGTGAGAGCGGAACTATGAAGTACATGAGTTCGTATCCCTCTTTCGCATTAGCGTGAACCTAAACTAACTATTGGCTGTTGCTCAGAAACCGAAAACCGGTACACCTTGGCCCGACACTCCGACCACTCGTTGTATACTCCTGGCGTAGCACTTCTTCGCCATCGATGATCTATGCACCTGCATTGTCACATGAGTCGATGATATGCAACATATATAGTTGAGCAACAGAAAGAGACAGAATTGGCAAAAATAGAAACAACATATCATAAGCATAAATAACAAAGTTCATCGTACCCAAAATGCCCCAACTAGAGTGATCTTCGCTGGTCGAGGAGGAGGACGGTTTAATTACATCACAAATAAAGTTTTTCCGTGCATAACTCAAAGTTTTGTCATACAGAAAGTATGGACTAAACGAACACACATTGTCATATATCGACAATCACTCCAACATGTCATGCCATCCATCCATGTCAGGTAGAAAGTCCCCGAGCTTAGTGAAGGCTTCATGTCGAGACGCTGAGAGGCTACGCGTGTTCAGACGTCTTCCCGCGACATTTCTCCTTCTTCGTAGAACATCCCTGTTTTTTCGAGGACCTCCTTCATGATGATTTGGGCAAGTTCGTGCTGGATGTGATAGAACTCAGCACGAAGTCGATGATCCTCGATATCTCCTATGTGCTTTGCCTATTGCAGAATATGTAAAATCCAGCTTCTTCCAGTGATACATATCGAAGATGTAATCGAATCGAAGGAAGAACTTGTCCGCGGGGAATGTGTTGACGTACGACAATTGCCGCGGCATGTTAACCACGTAGAGTGGGTATCCTGGATTTTTCGAGGCGATGAGGCCTTTCTCTCTCCGCAGCACATCGTCATGAAGTCTCCTTACATCACCGAATCTGGCCCCTATCGCTGCTTTAGGTAGGATTGGTTCACCAACGATATGCCATTTTGCCGCACCGGGGATATCTATACGGTCTTGAACCCGAGGCTGCTGAGGCGGTTGGATCATGGAATCAGGTTTTTTGCCTTTCCTCGGTCTCTTCCTAGACTTCTTTGGTACCGGAAAGTTTTCCATAATACGTTCAGACTCCGGAGGCGACAATTCAGGCACCAACTCATGATGCTCAAACCCTAAGTAGGCGCCAGTATTGACATATTGTTGAGTGTCATCGTCATCCTCATCCTCATCTATGGCGACGTCACCAACGACTAATGGAGCCTCTTCCTCACCCCCTACGCTATCACCTAGCATGACAGCCGATGCTTATTGAGTAGGTGAGGTGTTGATGTTCATACCTAACTGCGTGCTCGTGGGTGTGCTCTCGGCCGCCTCCACATGAATCAGACTCTTTGGCCACAACAGGACCCACCCATTGCAACAATCACCAAGCTGCCGGGGGGTCCCATCGTCATCCCCCACTAGTACCAGAGGAGCCAAATTCTTGTGGCACGGTTTTACAATGGCCATGAAAACCTTGAAGACATCCGGGGGGATCGGTCGTCTGTGGAACAATGGTTCCTTCGGCTCCATTATCGTCGCCTTCCCCACGTCCACCTTCTGGTCACCGATTGTGTACAATAAGGTGCACGGGGTTTCGTCGGCCTGCAAAGAGATGTCTGCGACGTGAGACATCTGAAAGGCAACGAAAACAGGAGATTATACATTTATTGAAGAGGGACGGTGTGACAGATACCGTGAGGGCGCTGAGCTCATCCAAAGACGAAGCACCGCCGAGCACGTCCGGTGCCGGAGCCTATGCCTGAGTAGGTGCGGGAGCCGGTGCGGGAGCCGATGGGGGAGCAGGTGCAGCTGTAGGTGCTGGTGCAACGCTAGTCGAGCTGCTCCCCAAGAAGTCAACAAGGGGAAAGTCCGCTGCACTTTTTCCTGGATTTTGCATGGTCCAATTTAAAACGGCCGGAACCAAGGTAGTAGACATATCTACAACCACCTGTTTTGCGGCAGCTACCAATGTTGGGACTGTCTCGGATGATTTCTTCTCAACCGCAATCTCAGCCTTCTTGTCGATGTTTTCTTCAGTTAACCTCCGTCTTTCCTTTCTCTCCTCCGTGGTCTCACGGTAGTACTTCTTCCACGTGGCGCTGTCTTCGACACCGTGCACGCGTACATACAACGGTCGAGTCTCCACCGAGTGTGTCCTTTCAATATGTTCAACGCCCGGTTGAATGGAGTGTCACACTTGGGCCTCGCCAACGCCTCAGATGGCGAGTCGCTTTCGGCCGCAATCCTGTGCTGCTCTCTTTGCAAAATGCACAAGGATCGTTTACAAATATGACTAAAATGCAGTCAAATTGATTAGAAACTAAAATTACCAGCAGTCTCATGAACTCCGTCGTGAGCCTGTTCGTCTCGAAAACCTTCTTCACTGGGTCCCAACGATGCCGGGCCCTGAGGACGTCACGCTCCTGTAGGACGGTGAACTCCGCCAAGGGGTCTGGGATGCCCAGACTCACGGCTTCCGCGTCCTCCTTGGCCCATATGGACCTCTTCCCGCCGTAACCACGGCTTTCAAGGTGGTGTCTCCCGATGTTCCTCTGTTGAAGCCCCTTCATGTACTGCGAATTTTTTTGGCTGCTTCGGCCTCGCAAGCCGCCTTGAATATTTCAAAGTGCACTGCCGTGATTGTCGAATTATCCTTTACAATCTCGGAGTAGGGTTCCTTTTTGGTGATAATCCGATATTTCACCCTTGATTTCCATGCAGCTAACGTGTCGTTAAACTTGTTCATCGAGTGTTTGTTTATCTTCTTCATTGTCGGGTCCTTATCTGGATCTTTATAATCCTTTTCATTCTGGCCCAAGAACAAGAATATCTGGTGCATCTTCTTTAAGAGGGAGGGCCTCATATTATCTATCTTCTTTAGTTTTGCATCGTTGATGGTGGCGGTTGTCCATATGATGCAACCTACTTGATTGTCGTAGCACGCGCGTGCTTCCTCGGGCGCGATTGGCTCGAAATTGCCGTCGTCCACCTCCGTGACCACCAGTTTAGTAGTCCTGAGCTTGTTAGGAAGCCGTTGCCTCTTTGCTTTCGGCTCTATACCGGCTCTGCTAGTCTCGGCACCGGTCTCAGTCTCAGCACCTGTCTCGATGCCGGTCTCAGTCTTAGCGCCGGTCTCAGTCTTAGCACCGGTCTCAGTCTCAGTGCTGGTCTCGATGTCAGTATCAATCTCCGATGTGACAGGTGGACCCACCAACATTAACTCTTGATCATCAGCGTCCCTCACAAATTCTTTTGTCGCCCGGTAGACGTTGTCGCAGTCACCAGAACCCTATCCTTCATCGTTGCTAGCCATGTTTCCTACGATTAAATCTAGTAATTAATTCTAGACCTAATAAAATGAATAATGCATGCAGGAATGTTGACTCCATCCGGTGCGAAAAATCCCGGGCACTCGATATGTCCTAGTTTGTAGCACAAGTCATGCCGAAATTGACAGAAAATTTCAGCATGACTTTTGCTAAAAAGTGGACAAATTGAGAACCTGAAATTTGCCGGAACGGAAATGAATCAACATTCCGTCAAAACATAGGCCACTCAGCTTCATTCCCTGGAAACCGTGTTCAAAAATCCATCTTCGACACCGCAACACATGTCCAAATATACACGAGCAACCACATGTCCAAATATACAGGTCCAAATTTCACAAGCTAATTCAAAAACTAAGTGTAGAAGATAATTCATTTAACTACTAATAGAACAAAATTCAGTTAACTTTAGTGCTCTATAATAATGAAAGGAAAAAAATTCAGTTAACTACTAATTTCATTCATTTAGGTTATTCATTTAACTTCACCTAATTAACCTACTGTACCACTACTACTAGCAGCACTACTAACCTAATTAACCTAGCAAAACCCTACTGCCCTAACTAAAAAACATCTAATTAACATCTACTAGTACCACTACTGCTCTAACCTAATTAACATCTACTAGTATCACTATATACTACAAGCAGCACTGCTACAATATTTTCTTCTTTTTTTCGTTTAGAAAACATCTATGGAAACAAAAACCCTACTGCCCTAACTATTTTTTTTGTTCTAAACTAATTTTTGCTCTAACATCTACTACTTAACAGTTTTTGCTCTGAACTATTTTTTTTTCTATAAATTAACTTTTGCTCTACTAATTTTTGCTCTAAAATGCAGAGAGAGAGGAGTGGTGGGGGGTTTACAGAGAGGGGAGAGATGGTGGCGGGGAGGCGCTCAGCGACGGAGGCAGGGGCAGGGAGGGCGGGCTCGGGCACGGGCAGCAGCAGTCCTGGGCGGGCTCGGGCGAACGTGAGGTCGTGAGCCGCCGCGGTGAGGTCGAGGGCGGCGACGGTGAGGTGAGGGAGGCCTCGGACGGCGGCGGTGAGGCTGAGGGCGGCCTCGGGCGGCGGCGGTGAGGATGAGGTTGTGGGCGTCCACGCCGACAGGAGACGGCGGCGAAGTGGGGCGACGGCGAATCGGGGAGACGGCGGCGAAGTGGGGCAAGGGATTTGTGGGAGAAGTGGTGGCCGGGTGGGGGGAGGGAAACCGCTAGCTGTTTATGTGAAACATAACGGTAGCGCGTTTCTAAGAACGCGCTATAGCTAAGTTAGCTATAGCGCATTTCACAAAACGCGCTACTGCTAAGTCTGTCTCTTTTTTCCCTTTCTCATCTATTTTTCTTTACATTTTATTTTTTTCCTTTCTCCTTTTTCTATTTCTTTCATTTTCGTTTACTTTTCTATTTGTTGTTTGATTTATTTTCTTTTCGTTAGCAGTAGCGCCTTTCTACGTAAACGCGCTGCTACAATAAACATAGCGGTAGTGCGGTATAAACAAAGCGGTAGTGCGGTTTAAACCAGAACGCTACTACTATGTGTAGGTTATTGGCTTAGTCATGAGAATTTTTGTTGTAGCGTGTTTGTAGATAGGCGCGCTACTGCTACGTTTGTATCTGTAGCGCCCTTATCCTGCACGCTCTACTGCTAGTTAGCACTAGCGCCCTTTTTTGACAAGCGCTACTGCTAAAGTTCTTTGTATAAGGTTTTCCCTAGTAGTGTAACGCATTAGGCAAGATGACATGATGTAGAGGGATAAACTCAAGCAATATGATACAAACACCATCTTTTTGTCCTCGATGGGAACAATACAATACGTGCCTTGCTGCCCCAGCTGTCACTGGGAAAGGACACCACAAGATTGAACCCAAAGCTAAGCACTTCTTCCATTGCAAGAAAGATCAATCTAGTAGGCAAAACCAAACTCATAATTCGAAGAGACTTGCAAAGATAACCAATCATACTTGAAAGAATTCAGAGGAGATTCAAATATTTCTTATAGATAAACTTGATCACAAACCCACAATTCATCGGATCTCGACAAACACACCGCAAAAAGAGTTACACCGAATAGATCTCCAAGAAGTTCGAGGAGAACTTTGTATTGAGATTCAAAGAGAGAGATGAGGCCATCTAGCTAATAACTATGGACCCGAAGGTCTGTGCTAAACTACTCACACTTCATCGGAGAGGATATGGTGTTGATGTAGAAGCCCTCCGTGATTGATTTCCCCTCCAGTGGAGCGCCGGAAAAGGCCCAAAGATGGGATCTCACGGATACAGAAGGTTGTGGTGGTGGAAATAGTGTTTCGTGGTGCTCCTGGATGTTTTCAGGGTATGTGGATATATATAGGCGAAGGAAGTCGGTCAGGGGAGCCAAGAGGGGCCCACGAGAGTGGGAGGCGCGCCTCCCTGCCTCGTGGCCACATCGGTTGTTTCTTGACGTCCACTCCAAGTCTCATGGATTGCGTTTGTTCCAAAAATAACTCTTACGAAGGTTCCATTACGGTTGGACTCCGTTTGATATTCCTTTTCTGCGAAACACTAAAATAGGCAATAAACGACAATTTGGGCTGGGCCTCCGGTTAATAGGTTAGTCCCAAAAATAATATAAAAGTTCTTAGAAAAGCCCATTAAACATCCAAAACAGGTAATATAATAGCATGGAACAATCAAAAATTATAGATACGTTGGAGACGTATCAAGCATCCCAAAGCTTAATTCCTGCTCGTCCTCGAGTAGGTAAATGATAAAAACAGAATTTTTGATGTGGAATGCTACCTAGCATATTTCTCAATGGAATTTTCTTTATTGTGGCATGAATGTTCAGATCCAAATGATTCAAGATAAAAGTTTAGTATTGACATAAAAATCGTAATACTTCAAGCATACTAACAAGTAATCATGTCTTATCAAAATAGCATAGCCAAAGAAAGCTTATCCCTACAAAATCATTTAGTTAGGCCATGGTTTATTTTCGTCACACAAAATACTCCCATCATGCACAACCCCGGTTTCAGCCAAGCAATTGGTTCATACTTTTTAACGCGCTTCAGCTTTTTCAACTCTCATGCAATACATGAGCTTAAGCCATGGATATAGCACTATGGGTGGAATAGAATACGATGATGGAGGTTGTGTGAGAAGAAAAAAAGGAGAAAGTCTCACATTAACGAGGCTAATCAACGGGCTATGGAGATGCCCATCAATTAATGTCAATGCGAGGAGTAGGGATTGCCATGCAACGGATGCACTAGAGCTATAAATGTATGAAAGCTCAAAAAGGAACTAAGTGTGTGTGCATCGAACTTGCTTGCTCACGAAGACCTAGGGCATTTTGAGGAAGCCCATCATTGGAATATACAAGCCAAGTTCTATAATGAAAAATTCCCACTAGTATATGAAAGTGACAACATAGGAGACTCTCTATCATGAAGATCATGGTGCTATTTTGAAGCACAAGTGTGGAAAAAGGATAGTAACATTGTCCCTTCTCTCTTTTTCTCTCGTTTTTTCTTTTCCTTTTTTTCTTTTTTTGGTGGGCTTCTTTGGCCTCTTTTTTTATTTGGGCTTCTTTGGCCTCTTTTATTTTTCAGAAAGTCCGGAGTCTCATCCCGACTTGTGGGGGAATCATAGTCTCCATCATCCTTTCTTCACTTGGGACAATGCTCTAATCATAAAGATCATCACACTTTTATTTATTTACAACTCAATAATTACAACTCAATGCTTAGAACAAAATATGACTCTATCTGAATTCCTCCGGCGGTGTACCGGGATATGGAATGAATCAAGAGCGACATGTATGAAATAATTATGAAGGTGGATTTGCCACAATACGATGTCAACTACATGATCATGCAAAAGCAATATCACAATGATAGAGTGTGTCGTAATAAATGGAACGGTGGAAAGTTGCATGGCAATATATCTCAGAATGGCTATGGAAATGCCATAATAGGTACGTATGGTGGCTGTTTTGAGGAAGATATAAGGAGGTTTATGTTTGATAGAGTTTGTCTATCATGGGGTTTGGATGCACCGGCGAAGTTTGCACCAACTCTCAAGGTGATAAAGGGCAATGCACGGTACCGTAGAGGCTAGCAATGATGGAAGGGTAAGAGTGCGTATAATCCATGGACTCACACTAGTCATAAAGAACTCATATACTTATTGCAAAAGTTTATTAGCCCTCGAAGAAAAGTACTACAACGCATGCTCCTAGGGGAAGGGTTGGTAGGAGTTAACCATCATGCTATCCCGACCTCCACTCATAAGGAAGGCAATCAAAGAACATCCCATGCTACAAATTTGTCACACAACTTTTACCATACGTGCATGCTACGGGACTTGCAAACTTTAACACAAGTATTTCTCAATTTCATAATTACCCAACTAGCATGACTCTAACATTACCACCTTTATATTTCAAAACAATTATCAAGTATCAAATTGATCATAGTGTTCAATGCACTTTATATGATAGTTTTTATTATACCCAACTTGGATGCCCATCATATTAGGACTAATTTTATAACCAAATCAAATACCATGCTAATCAAAAAGACTCTCAAAATAATATAAGTGAAGCATGAGAGATCAATAATTTCTATAAAATAAAGCCACCGCTGTGCTCCAAAAAGATATAAGTGAAGCACTAGAGCAAAATTATCTAGCTCAAAAGATATAAGTGAAGCACATAGAGTATTCTAATAAATTCCGATTCATGTGTGTGTCTCCCAAAAGGTGTGTACAGCAAGAATGATTGTGGTAAACTAAAAATCAAAGACTCATATCATGCAAGACGCTCCAAGCAAAACACATATCATGTGGTGAATAAACATATAGCCTTAAGTAAAGTTACCGATAGATGAAGACGAAAGAGGGGATGCCTTCCAAGGCATCCCCAAGGTTAGGCTTTTGGTTGTCCTTGAATTTTACCTTGGGGTGCCTTGGGCATCCCCAATCTTAGGCTCTTTCCACTCCTTATTCCATAATCCAACAAATCTTTACCCAAAACTTGAAAACTTCACAACACAAAACTCAACAGAAAACTCATAAGCTTCGTTAGTGCAAGAAACCAAACCACCACTTTAAGGTACTGTAATGAACACATTCTTTATTTATATTGGTGTTAGACCTACTGTATTCCAACTTCTCTATTGTTCATACCCCCCGATACTAGCCATAGATTCATCAAAATAAGCAAACAACACGCGAAAAACAGAATCTGTCAAAAACAGAACAGTGTGTAGGAATCTGTAACTTTCGAGTACTTCTGGAACCTCAAAAATCCTACCAAAATAGTAAGTCCTAGGAAATTTGTATATTAATCTGATGCAAAAATAATCAACTAAAAATCACGTTCCTGTGATTTACTAAAATTATTCTCGTGCACGCCAAAGTTTTTGTTTTTCAGCAAGATCAAGTTAACTATCACCCAAGATGATCCTATAGGTTCTACTTGGCACAAACACTAATTAAAACATAAAACCACATCTAAACAGATGCTAGATGAATTATTTAATACTAAACAGGAACAAAAATTAAAGAACAAAAATAAAATTAGGTTGCCTCCCAACAAGTGTTATCGTTTAACGCCCCTAGCTAGGCATAAAAGCGAGAATAGATCTAAGTATTGCCATCTTTGGTATTCAATTCATAAGTGGCTCTCATAATGGATTCATAAGGTAATTTGATTTTCTTCCTAGGAAAGTGTTCCATGCCTTTCCTTAATGGAAATTGGAATATAATATTTCCTTCTTTCATATCAATAATTGCACCAATCGTTCTAAGGAAAGGTCTACCAAGAATAATAGGACATGAAAGATTGCAATCTATATCAAGAACAATAAAATCTACGGGCACATAATTCCTATTTGAAAAAATAAGAACATCATTAATCCTTCCCATAGGTTTCTCAATGGTGGAATCTGCAAGGTGCAAGTTTAAAGAGCAATCATCAAATTGACGGAAACCTAACACATCACACAAAGTTTTTGGAATCGTGGAAACACTAGCACCCAAATCACACAAAGCATAGCATTTGTGATCACTAATTTTAATTTTAATAGTAGGTTCCCACTCATCATAAAGTTTTCTAGGGATAGAAACTTCTAATTCAAGTTTTTCTTCATAATATTGCATTAAAGCATCAACGATATGTTTGGTAAAAGCTTTATTTTGACTATAAGCATGGGGAGAATTTAACACGGATTGCAACAAGGAAATACAATCTCCTAAAGAACAATTATCATAATTAAATACCTTTAAATCCAAAATAGTGGGTTCATTGCTATGTAAAGTTTTGACCTCTCCAATCCCACTTTTACCAATTTTTGCATCAAGATCTAAAAACTCCAAATCATTGGGACGCCTTTTAACTGAAGTTGACTCATCTCCAGTCCCATCATTACCAAGATTCATAATGCAAAACAAAGATTTAATAGGGGACACATCAATTACTTTTAGATCTTCATCCCTATTATCATGAAAACTAGAAGAACACGCTTTTACAAAGCAATCTTTCCTAGCACGCATCCAAGTGGTTCTTTCTTTGCACTCATCAATGGAAATTCTCATGGATTTGAGAGACTCATTGATATCATGCTTAGGTGGAATAGATCTAAGTTTCAAAGAATCAACATCAAGAGAAATTCTATCCACGTTCCTAGCCAACTCATCAATCTTAGGCAATTTTTCTTCAAGCAAAGCATTGAAATTCTTTTGAGAGATCATAAATTATTTAACACTAATCTCAAAATCAGAGGGCATCTTCTAAAAATTTCCATAAGAGTTGTTGTAGGAATTACCATAATTATTAGAGAAATTACTAGGAAATTTTCCTCTATAAGCATTGTTACCAAAATTATTCCAACCAACAAAATTCACATCCATAGATTCATTATTATTCTCAATCAAAGTAGACAAAGGCATATCATTAGGATCAATAGGAGAACATTAGCAAACAATTTCATAAGTTCATCCATCTTTTCGCTCAAACATTAATCTCTTCTATCGCATGAACCTTTTTACTAGTAGATCTTTCGGTGTGCCACTGATCATAATTAACCATAATATTATCTAGGAGTTTAGTAGCTTCTCCTAAAGTGATTTCCATAAAAGTGCCTCCCGGGACTAAATCTAAAAGATTTCTAGAAGCAAAATTCAATCCGGCATAAATTTTTTGTATGATCATCCATAAATTTAATCCATGTGTAGGGCAATTGCGAATCATTAATTTCATCATCTCCCAAGATTGTGCAACATGCTCATGATCAAGTTGCTTAAAATTCATAATATCGTTTCTAAGGGAGATGATCTTAGCGGGAGGAAAATACTTAGAGATAAAAGCATCTTTGCACTTATTCCACAAATCAATACTATTTTTAGGCAAAGACAAAAACCAAGTTTTAGCACAATCTCTAAGCGAAAACGGAAATAACTTCAATTTAACAATATCATTATCCACGTCTTTCTTCTTTTGCATATCACACAAATCAACAAAGTTGTTTAGATGAGTAGCGGCATCTTCACTAGGAAGGCCAGAGAATTGATCTTTCATGACAAGATTCAACAAAACAACACTAATTTCACAAGATTCAGCATCGGTAAGAGGAGCAATTGGCGTGCTAAGAAAATCATTGTTGTTGGTATTGAAGAAATCACACAATTTAGTATTATCTTGAGCCATCGTGACAACGATCCAACACACAAGGACACAAGAGGCAAGCTAAATAGAGGCAAACGGGAAAGAGAGGGCGAATAAAACGGCAAGGGTGAAGTGGGGGAGAGGAAAACGAGAGGCAAATGGCAAATAATGTAATGCGAGGGATAAGAGTTTGTGATGGGTATTTGGTATGTCTTGACTTGTGCGTAGACCTCCCCGGCAACGGCGCCAAAAATCCTTCTTGCTACCTCTTGAGCACTGCGTTGGTTTTCCCTTGAAAAGGAAAGGGTGATGCAGCAAAGTAGCGTAAGTATTTCCCTCATTTTTTGACAAGCAAGCACTACTAGGAAAAGGGCTATAGATGATATGGACACTAATGACGCACCAGACATGTGGTGCGCCACTACTATATACTAATGGCACACCATGTGTTGGTGCGCCATTAGTGTCCAAATACTAATGGCGCACCACATCCACGGTGCGCCATTAGTAACAATTTTTTTATTTTTTTTTCAAAACTAGTAATGGCGCACCAGGGGATAGTGCGCCATTACTAGTTAAACTAGTAATGGCGCACCAGATCCACGGCGCTCCACTAGTAATTTTTGTTCAATTTTTTTATTTTTTTCAAAACTAGTAATGGCGCACCAGGAGATAGTGCGCCATTACTAGTTAAAACTAGTAATGGCGCACCACATCCACGGTGCGCCACTAGTAATTTTTTTTCAATTTTTTTTATTTTTTTTTCAAAGCTAGCAATGGCGCACCACTCCCACGGTGCGCCATTACTAGCTTTGACCAAAAATCCCCCGAATGCACCCCCCCTGTGGACCGCCTTTTCAGTTTAAAAAAAATAAAAGAAAATGATGGAAATGTCAAAAAAGATAAAAAGAAAATAAGTTTCCCATGTGATATGTGGTCTAGTTGTTGGGACAATTTTCAAATATGAAGTTCGACTTTATTTGCAAAATCTCTTTGGAATTTTGTAAAATGGCAATAACTTTTGCATACGAACTCGGATTAGAAAGTTTTTTATATGGAAAATCATCTACTCAAAAAGTTACATCCTCAAAAAAAGTTACGGAGCTTTCAAGATCTAAAGGCAAAAAAAGTCAAAAAAATTCAAACTTACTAGTGGCGCACCGTTTGCTAGGTGCGCCACTAGTAACAGAAAAAAATGGTTTCGAAATTTTTTTTTGAATTTTTTTTCAAAAAATGATACGTAATATGACCGGAAGTTTGAAATATTTTTCAAAATTTCATCATAGTCATGAACATGAACAAAGTCCTAGACATCAACAAGGTATAATAAGATTGATATGATAGATATATCAACAAGTGCCTGTTAAGTGAGGTGGTGCTGGGGTTGGATAGAACTGCGAAGTTAAGCATGCTCGGGCTGAGCACGGGCTGGAGTAGTGTGAGGATGGGTGACCTTCCGGGAAGTTTGATCACTTAGTGCGATTTGACTTGAGATTAAGCGTATTGACCCGAGATTAAGCCATAGTGACCCGAGATTAAGAAAAAAATGAAAAAAATATATCAGATACTAATGGCGCACCAGTGGTGTGCCATTAGTATTTAATACTAGTGGTGTGGTACTAGTGGCGCACTAGTAGTGCGCCATTAGTAGGCAAAACTGGTGCGCCACTAGTAGGGCTTTTCCTAGTAGTGAAGGTATCAATCCAGTAGGAGGCTACACGCAAATCCCTCGTACCTACACAACCAAATAAGAACCTTGCAACCAACGCGATAAAGGGGTTGTCAATGTCTTCACGGTCACTTGCAAAAGTGAGATCTGATAGAGATAATAATAAGATAAATATTTTTGGTATTTTTATGATATAGATTAGAAAGTAAAGATTGCAAAATAAAATAGATCGGAAACTTATATGATGGAAAATAGACCCGGGGGCCATAGGTTTCACTAGTGGCTTCTCTCAAGATAGCATAAGTATTATGGTGGGTGAACAATTTACTGTCGAGCAATTGATAGAAAAGTGCATAGTTATGAGAATATCTAGGCATGATCATGTATATAGGCATCACGTCCGCGACAAGTAGATCGAAACGATTCGGCATCTACTACTATTACTCCACACATCGACCGCTATCCAACATGCATCTAGAGTATTAAGTTCATAAGAACAGAGTAACGCATTAGGCAAGATGACATGATGTAGAGGGATAAACTCAAGCAATATGATATAAACCCCATATTTTATCCTCGATGGCAACAATACAATACGTGCCTTGCTGCCCCTGTTGTCACTGGGAAAGAACACTGCAAGATTGAACCCAAAGCTAAGCACTTCTCCCATTGCAAGAAAGATCAATCTAGTAGGCCAAACCAAACTGATAATTCGAAGACACTTGCAAAGAAACCAATCATACATAAAAGAACTCGGAGGAGATCAAATATTTCTCATAGATAAACTTGATCATAAACCCACAATTCATCGGATCTCGACAAACACACCGCAAAAAGAGTTACATCAAATAGATCTCCAGGAAGATTGAGGAGAACTTTGTATTGAGATTCAAAGAGAGAGAAGAAGTCATCTAGCTAATAACTATGGACCCGAAGGTCCGTGGTAAACTACTCACACTTCATCGGAGAGGCTATGGTGTTGATGTAGAAGCCCTCCATGATCGATTTCCCCTTCGTCAGAGCGCCGGAAAAGGCCCCAAGATGGGATCTCATGGGTACAGAAGGTTGCGGCAGTGGAAATAGGGTTTCGTGGTGCTCCTGGTTGTTTTCAGGGTATGTGGATATATATAGGCGAAGGAAGTTGGTCAGGGGAGCCATGAGGGGACCACGAGGGTGGGGGCGCGCCCACCCCCCTGGGGCGCGCCTCCCTGCCTCGTGGCCGCCTCGGTTGTTTCTTAACGTCCACTCCAAGTCTCCTAGATTGCTTTTGTTCCAAAAATAACTCTTCTGAAGGTTTCATTCCGTTTGGACTCCGTTTGATATTCCTTTTCTACGAAACACTGAAATAGGAAAAAAAACCCAGCAATTTGGGCTGGGCCTCCGGTTAATAGGTTAGTCCCAAAAATAATATAGAAGTTCTTAGTAAAGCTCATTAAACATCCAAAACAGGTAATATAACAGTATGGAACAATCAAAAATTATAGATACGTTGGAGACGTATCAGTGATCATTAAAGTCATCTCCAATTAAGATGGAATCAAACAGAAATTTTAATTGGAGACTCAAAGTTATTTTGGAATAAAGTTGTGACACATATGAATTCATTCTGACAAAGTTGATTGGATACATGTGTCATTCCCGAAAGATTAATGTTTACTAGAGGAGTTAGGTTTTGTACGATCACTATCGAAATTTATGATCATGCATTTTATCCCGATTGCTAATTTTTTCAATGCAGCAATCATTTTTCGGCGTATTTAATGTTTCTCATAAGCAATGATTTAAGTTTATGTATATATTATTGTTTCATGAGATCATGCATTATAGAAATCTAATGAGATCCCCATTAAAGAAGTTTTTTAATTACTATGGTATTGATAAGAATCCAATGGATTTCATATCTATCTATCTATTATATTATTAATAAAACGATAAAAATGAACAACTAAGATTTAACGATAGGAAAAGAGGTCAAAAGTACGGCTGTGATTTATCTCTGAAGTTTTAGCAAAAGTGCTGAGTTAAAAGTCCATCGATGAAAAGAAATAGTCCATGTCAAATACCGCTATGCACCATATCTAATACGGCCATGTACCAGTCACGTGTCAAGTTTTTTTTTTGGAAAAGAACGGCTGCGATTTGCTGGAAGGAAGTAGAAACAGTATAGACCTCCCACGTTTTAGCATAAGCAATGAGTTATGAGTCCAGCGATGCAGAAAAAAAGGAACAAATCCTACGCCCATGAATCCATCACATGCATGACCAAAAAAAACCGATATATTTTTGGTAAGGACACGCACAAGGAGGCTGATTGGTTTCCGGGAAGAACACGCACGTCACCACTGATTGGTCTCTGGCAAGAATACGCGTGCAAGTTGAGAACGGACACACATCCATTGCCCCATATGACCTCTATACAAAGGCTCAACTAAAATAGACATGAGCATACTGCACATGCGTACACGTCTGGACAGCCCATCATGAGCAGAACAATATAGACAATTAAAATATTAGAGTATTGAAAAATGTCGTAGATGCCATCATGGAGAGATGGCAGGCATGGCAACAACACCATCATCTTACTGGACGTACTCTGCGTCTGTTAGATGCTTCCATCCCAATACGTTTCATAAATCAAACTTCGTAGGTACACTGTAAATAACCAATTACCACAAAAAAGGCTATTGAGAAGAGAAAAATTAATTGTTTAATTATGATATAAGCACAATAGTCTATTCTACATAACAAGGTTATGAAAAGAAAAAAATATATGGACCATGCAATTACAAAATAAATGTTCCCATGGAAAAGCATTTATAGGAAAATCTAATACAAAAAGATATGTAAGGCCAAAAAAATATAGGGAGTGTAGCTGTGCAAATAATTATTGTATGTTAAAGTGATATTCCTATTCTTGGTACTCCATCCCGCAAAACAGTGTTATTGAGAAGAGAAAAATAAGTGTTTAATATGCACAATTGTCTATTCTATATAACAAGGTCATCAAAAAATTGTGGATGATGTAATAATAAAAAAATGGTCCCACGGAAAAAAATTAAAGTAAAATCTAATACCAAAAGAGACGTAAGGCGAAAAAATGAAGAGTCCAGCTGTGCAAAAAATATTGTATGTTCAAGAGATATTCCTATTCTCGATACTGCATATCACTTAGGGTCCTTTAACACACGTAGGAGACGCATCTAAGTCAAAGGAATCCTCCTTTGAAACACTTTATATTTCCCTTAGATCGAGCATAATACAAGTAATCAACAGAGCATAGAGAGCCATCTTATTATGTTTTTACAAAGACAAACTACCGCGGACTAAGTATGCTCATCTCAAAGTAATTATGCGATTGAGAAATCCATCATCGCTAAGTCGCAAAGGGAGGCGATACAAATGAAAAAAATATCTTTGAATATGTTTAAGATACACACACATTTTGAGAAACATCAAGTGCATAATCTAGCCGCGCAAATGCGCGGTTCACCCCGCTAGTTAACATCTAAGGGAGCAAAATCCAGTAAAGAATTTGGGGGAGTATGCTAGTAAGGATCTGGGGGCGTAATTCCCTAGTTCCATCAAAATGAAGATATTTCTGGCATTAATGAAGTAGCTTGAATGGCTTCTTAAAATCATATGAGATCATATTGATCATAAGAATACTCAAGATTTGATATTTAAGATATGATGAATTTATGAAGCCTTTGAGTTCAATTTATTATGTGATTCACAATAAAGTCTATAAAGTGGACCGGAATTAAGCTCAAAGGTATTGGTATCCATAAAAGAATTAAATAATATAAGTATGATATTATTATAGCCTCATGGACAATAATATTTTGAGGTGAAGTTTTAAAGCTGGAATGGAGGCTAATGGATGTTTTCCATTAAGCACAAAATATAAAGTTTCTTATTCCCCATTCCTGTAATGTTATTTATGATATTAACTTTACAGATTTCTCCTATAGAAGTGGAATATTTGTTATGGAAGTTCATCAAAACATTGAGCAATAGCTCCGCCCACATTTCTAAGGGGGCAATTGAACTTCCAGGTATGTTTAAATCCCGTTAAATTCCACTTGTATCATTTCTATTTTAATTAATTCCTAAGAAGGAAATTAAGTCTTTGTTAAGTACCACTAATGGTCAAAAAAAATTCTGAAGTCTTCAAATCAATTTCCATCTCTCAAGGGTATTATTGTTATTACCCGAGTGCATGATGATTATGGTGATAAGGAACAATTAAATCGCCTTTTAAATGTTAATGCCATAAAATTAATCATTATGTTCCTTCTAATTTTTCTGTCAAATTAAGTGATAAATCTTGCGTAAGTTTTTCTTCTAAGCAAGATAAAGGATCTAATTATGCTCTCTATAATGATTCTCCTAAAGCATCAAAAGGGGATAATGAATATTATGATACTCTGAAACAGAGTATGATGTTGAAAATTAAAGGGAGAGTAGTTAAATCCTCAGGGCTTTATGGAAATTATGAGCTCCATTAATGACATCAAACGAGGAGCTATTCCTAGCTCCCAGATAGCCAATGTAATTCTCAAAAAAAATTCTTCTTAAGTTCCAAACAACATGTCTTGTTAAAAGAATTACTGAAAAAGATTTAATGTTAATGGGATCTTGAGGAAATAAATTATGAAAAGGTGATATATGGTCATCAAACTTAAGATTTTAGAGATGGAAATTTCATAAAGGTTTTTTCTTTTGCATAATAAGGAATCAGTCATAATGATTAACTGATTTTGAGACAATGAGTATCTAGAAGTGGTACAAAGCTCAATAAAAAATAAGTTTAATATGGCATTTATGATTAGTCAATGTTATGTTGACAATAAGAAATAGGGATATTGCATAAGACCTGAGGTTTTTCCTCGGGCTACTAAATTAATCTTAATGATGTTCTTTGCATTTTAAAGATTCACTAAGTTTGGTCCATAAAAGGGAGTATTAAAGTTCATTCTAAAGATGTATGTTCACTACCTCAAAGCACAATAAGTTTTTCTCATGTTGTCACTAATGCTTAAGTTATTATGTGCCCTTTCAAGTTTATGAGACCAGTATAACTGACAGAGATAAGCCCAGGACTGGACCCCTGAAAAATTATTATGAAAAGCTTTGCCTTGTTGGTGTAAGCACTAAAGGAATGATGTTTGATAAATCGCACCAAAGGATTGCATGCTCGCATTTAAATATAATGGTAACCATCAAGTTGTGGACCGCTAAGATATTTGGCAACGTGTGTATTTACAGAAGTTTTATCCACAAAAGTTTCACCCTTGCGGGGGAGCCATATTGTGGAATGGATGTACCCAATCTCCTTAAGGCGTCATTAAAGATGCAAACTAAAATCGCGACATGCTTTGATCCCTAAATTTTTGAGATATGGATTCATGTCCTTGATCCATATGAATTTAAAGAATGAGGAGTTTTCTTAAGATTATTTATCCCGGGACTCATTATTGAAGAGTATAGATTATTCGAGTAACATGTGAAAAGATATCTGTCAGACCTATGACATTGTGAAAGATTAATTCCATAATCAAACATGTTCAAGGCCTTGATGAGTTAAGTTTTAAGGCTCAACAAACAAGTATTAAGTATAAGGCATAAGTGTTGAGCATTATATAAGATTAATGTCTTGATGCATAAGTGTTATGCTAAAGGCATTAAAGCTAAATATCATATTTAAAGAGGCTTGACTTCTAATGTTGCCGGCATAAAGAATAAATGGCAGGCTACTACTGATGGACAAATTATGATTCTGGAACAAAACATATTCTCTTCTTTTTCAAAATCGCGCGCATGAGGATATGCACAAGAATATATGAAGAGAAACTGCACTCTTGGGACCATCGCAACACCATCTCCCCACAAATCTAAAGGGGTTCGTTCATTCGATAGAATGATTATTGTGGTAGGTTAGATCGCTGGTACTTAATTGACCATTGTATTTTATTGGCTCTGTATAAGTTCCAACAAAGCTATGAGATCATAATTTTTTCAAGTAAGAATTAAGTTCATGGAGCTCCTAAGTTAAAGAAGTTCCATTTCGAGATGACGTGGTATATTGTAGTAACTGGGTTATGCGGTACTAACAGGCCGTTGCAATCCTTTTATATCGTATGCCATTTTATTAAGAAGTTAGCTTATAAGTTTAGGCTTACGATCAAATGGGTGAATGTTGGGTGTTTTTGATCTAGGCTAAACCTGGGCCAATTAAGATCAACTATTAAGGCTGCTACAGTGCAGCAATAGTAGCTACAGAATTGCTACAGTACGATGTTTTGCCCTGATTGGGGGCACACACAAATATCATCTGATAGGTGGGTCCCTGTCGGTGTCAAAACCGGTGGATCTCGGGTAGGGGGTTCTGAACTGTGCGTCTAGGCGGATGGTAACAGGAGACGAGGGACACAATGTTTTACCCAGGTTCGGGCCCTCTTGATGGAGGTAAAACCCTACGTCCTGCTTGATTAATATTGATGATATGGGTAGTACAAGAGTGGATCTACCACGAGATCAAGGAGGCTAAACCCTAAAGGTAGTCTATGATATGATTGTTGTAATGTATGTTGTGTCCTACGGACTAAAGCCCTCCGGTTTATATAGACACCGGAGGAGGCTAGGGTTACACAGAGTCGGTTACAATGGTAGGAGATCTACATATCCGTATCGCCAAGCTTGCCTTCCACGCCAAGGAAAGTCCCATCCGGACACGGGACGGAGTCTTCAATCTTGTATCTTCGTAGTCTTGGAGTCCGGCGGACGATGATAGTCCGGCTGTCCGGACACCCCCTAGTCCAGGACTCCCTCAGTAGCCCCTGAACCAGGCTTCAATGACGATAAGTCCGGCGCGCATAATGTTCGGCATTGCAAGGAGGGTTCCTCCCTTGAATAATCCAGAGAAGATCATGAACACCAGGATAGTGTCCGGCTCTGCAAAATAAATTCCACATTCCACCGTAGAGAGAATAAAATGTACACAAGTCCAATCTGCTGACGTATTATGCGGCATGACATCACACCGCTACCAGGCTTTTACTTGAATCATTTTTTATTATACCACCTCCGCACATTTAGCGAAGCAGTTTCCTTGGCACGTCTTGTCGAAGCAGAGATCGTGTTCCCCTTATTCCGGGATTCTCATCAATACGTGCGTGGGTAACCCAACCGTGCCCGTCGCCACGCCTCCTCTATCGAAGGTGAATCCCGAACGGTCACGGAGACGACTCTTGGTATTTTTCCCCTTTATAAGAGGACCAAGGCTCGTTTCTTTTCTTCAATCTCGCATCGAATCTCCTCCTTGCTCCCAGTTCCAACACCCAGAGCCCCAGATTCGAGCGCTTCAGATTCTCAAACATGTCCGGCTCCGACCTCCAGGGTCGGTGGACGCCCTCCTCCGTCACGGAGGAGGACGTGTTAGAGCTGCGTGAGGCCAAGTACCTGTCCTACGAGATTTCGCACAGGTTGCCTGCCCAAGGGCAGGCCGTGCCCGCCCCCGAGCCCGGTGAGTACGTTGTCTTCGTATCCCACCTCCGTCGGGGTTTAGGCTTCCCGACGGACCTCTTCGTGAGAGGGCTCATGTTCTACTACGGGCTGGATTTTCACGACTTGGCCCCGGAGTCCATCCTCCATATCTCCGCATTCATTATCGTCTACAAAGCCTTCCTCCGCGTCACTCCCCACTTTGGCCTATGGCTGAAAACCTTTAATGTGGAGCCGAAGATGATTGGGGGGGCGTCAAGCGGAGTGCGGCGGGGCGGCCATAAGCAGAAGGGCCGATGCCCCGTGGCCCGAGGGCTCCTTCCAAGAGGAGCTCGGACTGTGGCGGCAGGAGTGGTTCTATATCACCGCTCCGAAGGGCAGCAAGCAAAATCCGCCGCCTTCATTCCGCCCGGGACCTCCACGCCGACTGATGTCGTGGGTCAACCAAGGGCTCAATTGGGGGCCATCCGAAGACGTGCCCTCCTTGCAGGGCCGGATTCGAGACCTCCAGGCGAGGGAGATCAATTTGGTCATGGTGATGCAAGTTATGCTAATCAGGCGTCTTCTGCCCTACAAGCGCCGTCCTCTCCGTCTATGGGAGTTCAATCCGGAGGGACCTCGAATTCTCCAACACTTCATGGGTGCGACACCCGTGGAGATGTACAAGTTGTTCTTCGGACCACAGGTGGCGTGTCCGGAATTGACCGAGGACGCAGGCCTAAGCTGCAATCGCCCGGATACTCAGGTAAATAGCTCAGAGTCCGGACGTTCTGTTTATCTGCTTTTCTAGAGTTCGCCTCCTGACCCATTACTCTTCATCAGGAGTAGGTAGCGCGATTGAAGCTGATAAGGTGTCCGGCTCCCCTCCCAGAGACCGCACTGGAGCCCATGCTGGTCAGAATGTTGGAGGTCGCGCCCGTAGAAGGGAGCGATGGGGAAAATAGAGGAGCTATTATTTCGCCCAAAGGGGCGTCTGAAGAGGGGGGAATCAAAAACCCCTCCTTCCAGGGGGAGAAGAGGACCGCCTCCGAAGATCCGGAGGCCAAAGCCCCTAAACGGGGGAAGAGATCTTCACCGGGGGGTCCGGCGTCCGGGGAGAACCCGGACGTACAATCGTCTCTAAAGGATCAGCCCTCTAGCGAGCCGTGAGTAGGAAAAGGGGAGTTCATTAATAAGAAAATACCTCCATTTGTGCTTCTGTGGATAACCGAAGTTTTGCTTTGTAGTTCGGATTTGCGGACTTCTCAGATGAGTTCGTCTTCGGGGGATCTTCGTTCGGAGATGATGGAGAGCGAAACGCCTCCGTCTGCTGCGTCGCCGGACAAGGCAGACGAGCCTGAAGTATCGTCACGGAGGGTGTCCCCGAGTCCGAAGGGGCCGGAGAGTTCGGCGCCCACTAGTATTCGGTCGGGAGAGCTGAAGAATCTGCTTGAGAGGGCGCCCATCTCAGAAGATCACCGCGCTATGATGCGTATGGTGATTGGAAGGATTTCGTCCGCCGAGAGCGGATTGCATAATGCCGCCAGGAGTTTGCTGGCGGGATTTGAGGTACGCAAGAATGACGCACCTTTTTTTGACAGTTTTGCACATAAAAGTGCGCCCTGTATAGATAGTAGCCCCTGAGACTCGGTAGGTTGTCGAAAGCGACAGCGTGCCGAGGATCAAAATCGTAAGTAATGTATGTCACCGTTCCTATGCAGGTGGCGGATAGTCCGAGGGCTAGCCGGACTAGTGGAGTTGCCGAGTTAATGCGGCAACTTGACGTAGCGGATGCGGACATCGCACTTGTCAACCAGCGACTTGATGAGTCGCAAGGTAAATGAGTTCTCCACAGTCGCTTTATTTACGGGGTCAAAGCCCGCCTCTTATAATATATATGCTGTGATACAGACGGTGCTGCTGCTATGGAGAGCCTTCGGGCCGAACTTGCTCAAGCTAAGGAGCAAGCCCGAAGGAGTGATGCGGCTGCCTCGAGGGCGGCCGAGGAGTTGAAAGCCGAAAATGCTGCCCACTGCCTAAGCAGGGAAAAGATGGCCGAATTGGCCGTGAAATTAAAAGATGTTGCCGACCGTAATGAGGCTCTTGAAAAAGAGCGCTTATCGGAGCGGGAAGACCTGGGGAAGGCCACCGCCGAGGCCAAGGATGCCCGTTCTGCAATGCGGGCTATGAAGGAGGAGCTGCGCCAGGCCGGAGATATTGTGGCTGGCAAGCCTTTTTTGTTGCGTCGCCGGTTTACGGATCAAAAGTATGCTCAACTTGGCCAGCTGTGGGGGTCCAGAGGATCCGTATATGGACTTAGCGGCAAGTGCGGCTGATGCCGTTGAGCACTTCCGGATCCTGAAGGATCACAAGACGGAAGAGCTATTTTGGTCTCAATTCCATAGTCCGGATCGTTCACTTCCGTTGACCGATCGGTTGGCCGAATGGGCCGAGCTAAATAGATTGTCCGGACTTGCCATGACTGACATCGTGGCTCATGTCTGGCCAGAGAGGCCCAAGGCGACGAGCTATTTCGGCTTACAACAGCAATTTCTTGGAGCGGTGCCGCATATCAAGGAGATGAAGCGGCCGGCCTGCATCGAAGGCGCGCGGATGGCTCTTGCCCGTGTGAAGACACATTGGACAGAGATGGATGCCACCGCTATTGCCGCCCGGGGTTCGGACGAAAACCGGTTACCCGCCGAGCACTATTTTGGGGAAGTTATGCGTGGCGCTCGTGTAATAGAGTCGCAGTGCTCAAAAAATGTCACGTTCAAATGAACGTTTTATCTTGTAAAACAATGATTATGCTATAACTGCTTTTTATACTTGTGTGTCCCAAGTAGTAAAATATCTCCTATGCGGCCGTTTACGTATACATTTGTATAACCTGAAAGATTGCAGTCTTCGGCTTCAGCCCCCACGCACAAGGTGCGGGAGTGTTCGCAAAAATAGCGCGTTTTCACACTTACTCCGATGTCTCGGTCCTGTTAAGGAGGTGGTAGCGTAGCAAACGAGGCAATCTGGACTATAATGCTTTATCACTTTCACTTAGCCAGTGGAGTTTGAGGGTGGGGCTACGATATAGCCCCTTGGGGCACCGCGCTTCTCCGAGTTCGGGGCGCGTGTGTGCCTGACCGGGAAACGGTCCTTCGTCAAAGCGGGGAATTCTAAACATTCCGGTAGTCGATCGAGTGGTTGACCAGTCTCTCGCTATATCATGACAGTCAGTTTTCGGCTTTCTCTACTGAGGTGCTCGCCCAGCCCAACTGGGGCACAATCGCAGTAGTTATCCTGGTGCCGCGTTAGCCGATGATACGGAACGTAAGGCAGCAAAACACAGGAGCCGGGCAAACCCAACATTTGACCAAAGACATGATTCGGAGCTGATGCATATAATGCCTAACTCAAGACGCCGAACACTCCCTAAGGTGTTCGGACTTTATAATAATGGGCAGAACAATGCCCTAAGCTCCTAGTGTCCAGGTACGGGCATGATCCTCTGACGCGGCCGATGCCAAAACGTTAGGCTCCGCTTTGGTTATAAGAAGAAACTAAGGGAGAATAACAACAAGAGACAGTAAAAAAGGTTTACGCAGCGTCTTAACCTGAAAAGAATCCTCGCAACGGGTCCCTACTGCACGTCTGCGCCTGTGTCTCCGTTGTGCCGTTATCCTGGACGGGTGTGCACATCGTTCATCTGTAAAAAGAGAGGAACTTAGTTTGAAAAGAACTCGTGCGAAAAAATTATATGTGAAAGAAGAAATATAAATAAGTAAAGCGGGGTCTGTATGGACTCGCTGTTGTTTGTGCGCGCAGCCCCTTGTGAAGGGATGTGCGGCTAGGGAGCCCCTAGCCTACTTATGCCGGACTCGTTTGTCCGTGTCCGGGGTCTTTAAGTGACCCTCGCACTGAAATGATGCCACGTGGACCGGGCATCTTGAGTGTAAGAGACGCGTAATGTGGTATGGCGTTGAAACGGACAAAAGCCTCTCGTCCCAAGAGTGCTTGATATCCACTTTTAAATGGGACGATATGAAAGATTAGTTTTTCGCGTCAAAAGTTGTTCAGTGATCCGAACACAACTTCTAGTAATAGGGAGTCTGTGCACTTGGCGTAAGGGCCTGGCGTCACTCCTTTGAAGGAAGTGCGGCTGTGTCGAATTTTAGTAGGGTCTATCCCCAACTTGCGGATTGTGTTTAGATACAGCAGGTTTAATTCGCTGCCTCCGTCCATCAGGACTTGAGTAAATTGTAGTCCGTCGATTATAGGATCCAATATCAGGGCAGTCCGTCCTGCGTTTCAAACGCTTCTGGAATAATCCAGGTGGTCAAAAGTTATTGGTTTTGATATCCAATCTCTATGATCTGCTGGATTGGACCATGCGAGGCTCTTTTTAGAGGGTGCCGCACTATTTTTCCGTATTATCACATGAAGTGAGTTTACTGCTTTGACCTCTTGTGGGAAAGTCTTTTGCTTTCCGATGCTTTGCTGGTTGGGTTTATCGTCTTCGCTTGACGCGTCGAGCCCCTTGTGTTCGGCGTTTAGTCGGCCGGACTATTTGAAAACCCAACAATCTCGATGGGTGTGGTTTGCAGGCCTTCCGGGGGTACTGTGGATTTGACATATCCGACCCAAAATCTTGTTTAAGTTGGATAGCTCGTCGCTGTCATCCTTAAGAGGCGGTGTTTTGTTGTTTGGACGCGAGCTTTTGAATCCGGCGTTGACTGCCGTGCTCTTTGGGCTTTTCTCTTTGTTTCGGCGCTGCTCTTTTCTGCGCCGTGATTTTCCGTTTCCATCTCTTATCTCGGATGTACTTGGGTCGCTGGTGCTGCATCTTGCTAGCCAGCTATCCTCTCCCGCACAGAAGCGGGTCATGAGGCTTGTTAGCGCGGACATTGTCCTCGGTTTCTCTTGGCCGAGGTGTCTGGCAAGCCATTCGTCTCGGACGTTGTGTTTAAAAGCTGCTAAGGCTTCGGCGTCCGGACAGTCGACTATTTGGTTCTTTTTGGTGAGGAACCTGTTTCAGAATTTGCGCGCTGACTCTCCGGGCTATTGAGTTGTATGACTTAGATCATCTGCATCCGGAGGGCGGACATAAGTCCCTTGAAAATTTGCTCTAAACGCGTCCTCGAGCTCTTCCCTACTTCCAACAGTGTTTTCTGAGAGGCTTTTAAGCCAATGACGGGCTGGCCCTTTGAGCTTGAGGGGTAGGTATTTTATGGCGTGGAGATCATCTCCTCTGGCCATGTGTATGTGTAGTATATAATCTTCTATCCAGACTCCAGGGTCTGTTGTTCCATCGTAGGCCTCTATGTTTATGGGTTTAAATCCTGCTAGGAATTCATGGTCCAGCACCTCATTGGTGAAACATAGTGGGTGTGCGGCGCCCCTGTATTTGGGTGTGCCACTATCTTCGGACACTTGACGTGTTGCATTGCTTTCTGGGGCCTTCTTCTTTGGCCCGTAAATGGACCTGACTGGGCCATCTGTCTTTCCAGGTTCATTATTTGGTTTATGTGCGGCGCCGCTTTCAGAATTTAGCCTATCATCTGGCCGTCTATCCAGCCAGGCAGCCTCTTTATTTTTTGACTGTGGGGGCTCTATGGCCTCCTCGTCAAATTCTGGCAGCAACTTGCGCTTCGGGTAGCTCTTTGATTGGTGGCCATTGCCGTATTTATCCGCGGTTTTGAGCACTTTGCTCCACCTCATTCTGAGTGTGTCTTCCGCTGTTTTGAGCTTCCGTTTTTCCTTCTTCAAGCTTATTGCGGTGGTGACGAGTCTTTTCCGAAGGTTTTTACTCTCCGGCGGCGTGTCCGGCATGAGGTCGTCCGGACTGTTGTTTTCGCCGCGCCTGGACTGATTATCTGACTCGTCCTGTTCGGACGGTTGCTTATCTGCATGTTCGTCGTCCACTTGTGTGCCCTGCTGTATTGCGGGGTCCTTAGGAGCGCTGTTGTTGTCGAGGCGGGACTTAGGGCGGCGTCTGCGCCGCCGTTTTGGTTGTTTGTCGGCGGGGTTATCTTCTGCCGTGTCCCGTTGGTCCTCGTTATCGCTCTCTTTTGGGGTATCCACCATATATACGTCGTATGAAGAGGTGGTCCTCCCATGCCCTGTAGGCGCTGGTTCTTGTTCGTCTCCGGCGTCGATGTCTTCGGAGTCGTAGTCTAGCATGTCGGTTAGATCGTCGACAGTGGCTACAAAGTGGGTGGTGGGTGGGGTCTGAATTTCTTCGTCGTCCGTATCCCAACCATCCTGGCCATAGTCCGCGGAGACTTGGCCAGACTATTCGGGTGCGGCCACCAAGGCACTGTTCGGCGGCAGAGCTAGTTCATGCCCATCGTAACAGTGCGGCGCGCTTGGCTGTGGCTCGAGCCTGTCGAAGATCAAGTCTCCGCGGACGTTGGCTGTGAAGTTTAGACTTCCGAATCTGACCTGACGGCCAGGGGCGTAGCTTTCGATCTGCTCCAGATGGCCAAGCAAATTAGCCCGCAGTGCGAAACCGCCGAATGCGAAGATCTGTCCGGGGAAAAAAGTCTCACCCTGGACAGCGTTGTTGGTTGAAGATGCCATCGAACCTATCGGTGACGACACAGAGGAACTCTCAATGAAAGCACCAATGTCGGTGTCAAAACCGGCGGATCTCGGGTAGGGGGTCCCGAACTGTGCGTCTAGGCAGATGGTAACAGGAGACGAGGGACACGATGTTTTACCCAGGTTCGGGCCCTCTCGATGGAGGTAAAACCCTATGTCCTGCTTGATTAATATTGATGATATGGGTAGTACAAGAGTGGATCTACCACGAGATCAAGGAGGCTAAACCCTAAAGCTAGCCTATGGTATGATTGTTGTAATGTATGTTGTGTCCTACGGACTAAAGCCCTCCGGTTTATATAGACACCGGAGGAGGATAGGGTTACACAGAGTCGGTTACAATGGTAGGAGATCTACATATCCGTATCGCCAAGCTTGCCTTCCACGCCAAGGAAAGTCTCATCCGGACACGGGACGGAGTCTTCAATCTTGTATCTTCGTAGTCTTGGAGTCCGGCGGACGATGATAGTCCGGCTGTCCGGACACCCCCTAGTCCAGGACTCCCTCAGTCCCCCTATGGCACTGTGCTTATAAAATATATAAGAGAAGTCCCTATGGGACACTAAGGCTGTGTTTGGTAGGGTGTATGAAGGGTGCTTGATCCAAAAGTTCCCTTCTTGACCTACTTTTGGGTGTTTGGTAGAGTGTATGAAGGATGCATAAGTTTACACTAGCTTAACACAAATACACTAGGAGCATGCATAAAGAGGGTGTTGATATGAGCATGCACGAAGAAGAAACAATTATGCTGAGAAGAATGCAACCAAACGCACCCTAAGTGATAATGCATGCACTTGCAAATCACCTTTAGTTGCCCAATCCCAGCCAGCACAGCCGACCACATGAAGGGCTCTCCAGGTACTTCCGCAAGCAGCAGGAGCAAACCAGATGAAGCCCTAGTGCTATCTCCAGCAAATACAAGAGTACTATTTTTGACATATTTATTACTCAAGATGTATTTGCTCTAATTCATGTCAGTTGTGGTTCAAATCATGTGCAAGATGATCCTGAGATCATCTATGCAACAAGATCGCTATGTGCAGGCATGAGCGTTGGGAAAGATTAATTTTGAGATGAAGTCGTGGTATGATTTATTAGGCAAGATTGAAAGCATTGCCGTTCGAGCGTTTTCACTTTTGTGACGTCGGGTATCCGTTACCGCGTGATCCGATTACAGGAGGCTTAAAACAGACACTATCCAACAACATCTATTACCCTCCGTAAATAGGTTACATTACAATCATCCGAACCGAACAGCCCGTATGTCAGGATCTGCTCCAGCGACTTAGCTTTCCACGATGGGTTTGGCGAGACGATGATCTATGGCGTGATGGAGTCTGGCTCGATGGACTTGGCCATGACGGCCTACGGCGCGCCGACCTCCATGTGTCGCTTCCTGGCCTCCATGCGCGGCGTGAGGGACTCTCTCTATCAATACGGTGCAAGGAATGATTAATATGTTACATCAGGACTTGATGACAGCTCACAGTATACGAAACGATCGGGCAGGGGTAACCTCGTCCAAAATATGGTTTGTGCAAGTAAAACGACTTCATATCTCAAAACAATCTCACCCTAAAATGACTTTATTTTTTAGTGTGGAAAGTGTGTATTACTATTACATAAGAGCCAGGAAGGGGTAATTTACATATATTTTTAAGAAACGTCAGGCTGCGATCATTGCATCATGGTTGTATCGGAGCGCTAGCAACATCAACAATCTCAGACTAGCATGTATAGCAGTAGCACTTAAAGTCGCAGTCACACTCGCCCCACACGTTCTCGGAGCTTTCATCTTCGCATGTTTGATCGCAACCGTCGGTAAAGCCAAAGCACGGCCCTCTATAATTGCCGCTCAGGTGCCGGCAATTACTCGGCTCGTGGCATGCATACGCCATTGAACACAGTGGACATACTAGCACATGCAAGAACGTGGTTAATTATCCAACAGATTAATCAAAACAACATCTTTCAAAAAAAATTAATCAAAACAACATAGTATTAAGTTGCATACACCAGCCAATTCAATGCCAAAACTTTAGCTGTTAGGAGAGATTTATATTTACAACAGTTCATACATGTGCACGTACATACTGGCGGCTAAGATGACAATTAAGAGCATGGCTCCAGAGATATTCTTTCCTGAAGGCGCCATTGGTTGTTTTTTGGAAGTTTTTTATGTTGAAGAAAAGAATGAGCAAGCAGGTTGGTGGACAATCGAGTGAGAAGAAGTTCGACAGTATATATATCACACGCCTAGTAGAAGCATAAACATGTGATCCTATCCCCTAGTGTTTTCCAATTGAAGCTGGCCGGCCGGTGGCAAAGCTCGGCCTGCACTGGCCATGGTGTCAGGCGCTAGCTGGCCCATCATCAACGTGCCAAAGCCAAAGGTTGATAGTGGAGACAAATTTGAATGACGTTGGGCAAGCCATCAAGTTGGAAGCCGGCCATTGTGAGCTGGATTGTAAGGATATCATGCTGCTGGAGGCGCTAGCTGAGTCATTGTGAGCTGGATTATAAGGATATCATGCTGCTGGAGGCTAACATTATGGTGTCGCCTACTGCTGGGCCAAAGTAAAATGTGGTGGAGGGGCTGGATACTTGCATTCTTTTGTACAAGAAAAATTGGTGCAGGCGATGAAGGCACCACACTATTCATTGGTGCCTGGTGGTTTGTGATAATTGCTGCTTAGGTGTGTGTGCAAAGAGTATCCGATGGATGCCGACTGTATGCATGCAGGGCATTGAACATACTAGCATACGCGATGCAAGAACATGGTTATAATTAGCCGAAAGATTAATAGAAACAACATACGCGATGCAAGAACATGGTATTAATTTAAGTAGCATGAACCAGCCAATTTAACGCCAACACGACTTAAGCTGCTAGGAGAGATACGGATAATTCACTTATACTTCCACTGTTCAAACATGTGCACAAACATACCGGCGGCCACGATGACAATTAGAAGCATGATCGCACAGAGATTCTTTTTTGAAGGCGCCATTGGTTGTTTTTTTGAAGTTTCTGAACATTCAAGAAAAGAATGAGCGAGCAGTTTGATGGACGATCGAGCGAGAAGTCCGACAATGTATATATATATATCACATGTCTAGTGTATTCCACCATAAAATAAAAGCATGAACATAGGATTCTCCGATCCTATTCTCCTAGTGTTTTCCAATAGAAGCACAAGAGTCCGTAAACATGTTTGTTTCAGTGTTTTATTTACAACCAATGTTTCACATCAACCACGTTATATATTGTCAGCATTTCATGACCAGGTCCTGTTTGGATGTGGTCTGAAGGACAGCCTAACATAGCTTAATCCGCCCAAGTAAACATGACACCAAGTTGCATTGGTACTAACTACCTCGCTTGACCACTAATACACTCGTTTCCACTGCATGAATATCGAATCACACTGCTGCGTTAATAAAAATATTGTTGTATGTGTGTGTTTCAGTTTCATTTTCCGATCCTCCATCAAAGCAAGGCTAATAATATATAGCCTACTGGTGGTTGTATGGATCTTTGCTACAGGGCTCTCAACCTACTCATATACTAGTAGTTAGTTCCTCACTATTAATAGACCCGCTTCTTCTCTCGCGGAGTTTTCTATTTGTTGTGCGTAAGGCCCTGTTTGGATGAGCTTGGACTAATGGTTAGCTGACTATTAGGCCTTGTCTTACATGTGTTGAGTATTTGGTGAGCACAGCTAGCATGCACCATGCGTGATCGGTATTCCCTCTGTTTCTTTTTACTCTGCGCATAAATTTTTGTCAAAGTCAAACTACACAAAGTTTGACCAAATTTATAACAAAAAATATGAACATCTACAATACTAAAACAATATATTATGAAAATACATTTCATGGCGCATCTGATAATATTGATTTCATATTGTGAATGTTGATATTTTGTAATATAAAGTTAGTCAAACTTTACAAAGTTTGACTTTGACCAAACTTTATAGAGTTAAAAGCACCCTAGGTACCTCAACTTGCACAGAATGTGATGATTTAGTCCCAAACTTGCGAAACTGCACTACACCATAACCCACCTTGCACTAACACTTGGCAGCCATGTGGCCAGACCGGTCGTCGTGGCACTTTTGCAGATACCCCCTGCCTTTTCATTTTATTGCAGGCTATAGATAGGAAGAACCAGCGAAGATAAAATGACCAAAAAGCGGAATGCTTTATATCCAATGTGTAAAAATGACTCATCTGTTAAAGCGAACGCATCATGCTCTCCCCAATCACCATTCGTTCTCATCGCCATCTTGCTCTGCATTTGGACTCCATGGTTCATTACTTTAGTTTGCTCTGGAATGGAATGTGCTAGTTGCTTAACCGAGCATACGCTTGTACATCCAGTATTTATTTGCTGCATTTTTTCACAACAGATTTATTAATAATCATTACATGGTGTGCGAATCTCATGGTCAATGTAGTGCTACATTGCAGTGCTACATTGTAGGAAAATGAGTTAGTACTCCTAGGAGTACATACTCCCATCCACCTGTCGTTTTGGCTCGCCACAAGCGCCACCGGGTTCCACCTAACAAACCTGTTTTAGCATTCAATAAATTAGTTAGTTAATTTCCATCTAAATCCCGCGGAAGGGAGCACATTGATTTAAAAAACAACCTCCGTGTTACATGGGATAAGCAGACGTACAGATTTAATCTTTCTGAGTGACCTACGTACTAGCCTATCAGGTCTGTTTTGTTTTCCGAAATACCAGTCGATCAGCTGGGTAGTCGTACATGCGACGGCGACCTGGCTGGAGGCGCCGGCGACAACGACGACGATCAGACGTGGCTGCGTTGCCTCATCCAAAATCGGCACTGACGACGACAACAACTATCCTTTCTCATCTGCCCGCATATGTGCTCGTCTTATCATCGAGGTATCCTAAGAACTACACTTACATGTATGAATGCATTCGTTGTAATGGAATCTCAGGGGGGTAATTATCTATGGAAGTATACGCGGTCATAGGGAGGAAAACAATAAAGATGGAGACATGTACTTCCAATTACTTGCTTTGTCGTCAAATGATATAATGGCACCTGCCGTCAAATCGTACAATCATCTTTTTCGTATTTTCTTCAGATCCTTGCGTTTCTATGCATACGCTATAATCGAAACTCATGGAGTAATGATCTATGGCAGGATATCTACCCATGTGAAGCCGATCGACTAAGATGGAGCCGTGCGCCGCCAACTAGCTACATGCTTCTTCGTCAAACTTACAATCACGCATCGGCGTCTACTAGGGCGACGGCAAGAAGTTGGTAACCCAGTTTATACTAACAGGCGTCGCCCAGACCAGGAGATGCACCCACATGCATCAGATGCATGGCTGCATGTGAGGGTACCAAAGATGGCTCAGATTGGACCTACCTTAATTAGCTCCAACTTTTGAGAAGCACGTATATACATACTCCTTTGAAGAAATGCAGCATATGCCTCCTAAAAGTGTGTGCAGTATGTACCAGTCAAAATAAAACTGAATTTAATGTTGTATGCAATATATACGCATTAAAAAAACTGCAGTATATATGCTCCTTCAAAAATTGTGTAGTATATACTGCTTTAAAAATGCAGTATACACCTCTTGAAAAAAATGCAGTTTGTACCCATTGAAAAATATTTAGTGTGTACCCTACGAAAACCTTGTAGTATATACTGCTTTAAAAATTGCAGTATATACCTCTTGGAAAAATGCAGTTTCTACCAAATGATTATTTTTTTGTATACACTGCTTGAACAATGCAGTATATACTCCTCGAAAAATCATGAAATATATAACACTTTTGAATTGCAGTTTATACCCATTGACAATATATACTAATTATTTGGGAGATAATTCTTTGTTCTCACATATATTTCAAGAGTATATTATACATCCTAAATACTACACGGTGTAGACATGCTACTATTTCTCTTGAAGACATGTCGGCATGTCTGAATCTACGGCGACGGCCGTTCTGTGCCGACGGCTGCCGTCGGCATAGCTCCGTGTAACCCGACGGTCAGGGTAGGCCGACGGCCAGGACTGGGCTGTCGGCATAGCTCAAACTAGGCCGATGGCAGCCGTAGGCATAAGTTTGGCCGTCACGGTAGGACCGTTTTCCAGTAGTGTATATACTACATCGTTGATTCACACTCATATTGTATACTACTTCCGGTCCAAAACATGAAGTTATACCAATTGAATACTACATGCACGAGTTCTTTGAATATAGGGACCAACCAGTAGAATATATACTCACTCTTCACAACCAAAATCAGTTACATGCACGGCAATTTGAACGCTCCCTTTTTCTCTCTCTCCATTTGTTGGTTTGCTACGGCTGAAAGCCCACCTAATGGGTGGGAGTATGTACTCCTCGGAGTATAAACTGATATGTAGACATGACAAGTTGTTTCAGGCTAAAACTGCAGTTTCATTGGTCTGAACTTATACATTCGCATTAGCAGCGTATCCTTGATATGAACCGAGGAGACTAGTCTAAAAAGTAAAAGAAAGATATGAACTGAGAAGGCATTAAGCATACTTTTAACTTTCGGTTGTACATGTTTAACTAGTTCTTGGCTGAATGCTTTTAACTGATCCTACTGAATGCAGAGTGCTAGTGCCAGATACCTTAATACGTAGTAGCTATTTGTACTCTCCTTTTCCTTTTAGAGTTTGCTCGGTAGGCATGCCAGGTTGGTGCAGAGTTCGTAGTGAGTGCTCTATCTGTGGTTGGTGTCACTCAAGTCCGAACTCTGACCATGTATTAGCAGTGGAATGTTATTAGGTAGAAAGTGCGGCTTTCTGCACCCGACAGCGATGCTGCCGGGTACAGTCATATCCAACCTGGCAATATAGTCATAGGAGCATTGCAAATATAAAAAAATAGCAATAATATTTTTTCAGTACAGTGCAGACATCAGATCATTATCTATAAATAAGATATGAAATTTAAGATGGGTTTTAGACATGGATAACATATTGGATATAATATATTGACAAAGATGATGAACAGTTCAGACATGAGGATCCTCAAAAGGAGAATTCTGGTTTATAACATTGGTAGTCACATGAAAATTTATCAAGAAATGAGCGGATGTGCTAAGTCAAAGAAGAACTGTACAATGAGCTCATATAAGCATACGAAGGCAGGCTATGTAGCCATAACTAGACATCATCGATATAATAGTTCATAGATTCAGATATAGGCCGGGTATGTTCTCCTTATAACCATATACATAATACATGACTTAGTTGGCCCATCCTGATCTGATCTATCCTCATACGGTATGGTAGACAAAATATAGTACTCGGTGTACACAAGGGCCTTGAACACCGTCGTGCCTTCCTGTTTCCTTTGACTTCATCAAATGCCTGCAAAGAAGCAACAAAGAACCACATTAGTGGCTACATAAGCGAGTAGAATAATAGTATTGACAAATAAGCCAATGAGCGATGTTTAAAGATACTAACCGCAATCACAATTCATTCTGGAGATTACTTGTAATTAGCACGAACATGTGGGAAGAGGTGGCAGATCACCTACGGCATGGGGCATAAAAAAATATTAGAAGCTATTCCTTTCCCCGTAGTATGAACATGACGCGGCTGCCTTAAACCTTGATGTGCCGCTACTACCACCGGTCAGTTAACAGGAGGTATCTATTTGTATCTGCAGCAACACATGTTTAGGCAGCTTCAATAATATCTAAAAGAAAGACCATTATGCTGATTACAACAGAAGCAAAGAGTAGTGTTTGGAATCAGATAACGAGTCACTTGTATTCTATACCTAAACCATAAATATGAACAATTTCAGAATTGAGCGAGCGCAGCAATGATCTAGTTATCAATGTATAGATATATCAAGCTTATCAGTGTCTGCAGTAAATTTATAACCGTCTACCTGAATCAGTGTTTTTATAGAAGCATATATGATCCAAGGAGGACAAAGCACAAAGGAAGCTGCCAAATTTATTTTCTATTCGCTATCAACTATCCAGATGACAT
Organism: Triticum dicoccoides; assembly: GCF_002162155.2. Lineage (NCBI taxonomy): Eukaryota > Viridiplantae > Streptophyta > Magnoliopsida > Poales > Poaceae > Triticum > Triticum dicoccoides. The sequence continues at coordinate 669,184,750 of NC_041393.1, forward strand.
ATTTTGTGCTTATAGCGAAAAGAAAAGCAAATTTATAAAAACAATAACTCTGAACATTATTGAGTACTAAAGGGGTAAACACAAGTCTACTAAATTTAACAATAAATGGAGTGTATTGGGTAGTCTGAATGGACAATGTAAGATGTTTTATAGTCCAAAGATAGGAAGTGCGGCTTACCGCACCCAACTCGCCCCACCCATAATGTCATATCCAGCCCAGTAAGACGTTTCAGAATATCTATAAACTGGTTCGTTTGTACAAAGATGGGGAACCTATCGTGGATGCTTAACTGGATGATTAATGTTGACCCTTTGTTTGGTGTAACACAGTAGCAAAGTTTCTGGTGCTCACAGTAAAAATATATAACATGCCTTCATGGATATTCTTGATTTTTGTGCGAGTGCATTTTATAGCAATAATGATCAGGAACCAAGAGTTAGGATACTAATGAACTGTTTTTCAATATTAGACCCGAGGGGTTCCCCTTATAGAGTATTAGAATCTTTATACCATAATATTCTAGCCATTGGAATTAGAAAACTTCAGTACATGACACTGGTTAAACTGAGCTCATTTTCGTGAACCCTTTTAGAGAAAGGAACCTGGCAACCATTTTAGAATTAACAGTTGGTTGACTAATATATTAAGCCATAAATGGCATATACCACTCGCAAGCTGAATATAGCTATAAGTACCTATGTAGGACTAATACTTCTATAGTATTACCCTATCAAAGAACAGGGGAGTTAGGGAGACACTTATAATCACTAGACTTCCTATGCACATCTGGAACATCTTGTCATCATAGAAGTATTTCTTCTTTTCTTATCATAAGCAAACAAAAGCAAAAGAACACGCACAGCTCATAAAAGTCTTATACTTTAGATTGTATCCAAGATATGATAATCTGAATACTCTCTCATGGGTAATTTCTTGCTGGTGAAAAGTGACAGAATATAAGCACATCTTCGTGTGTACGCTAGTGAAAAGGACAAACAGAAGTAAGCAACTGTTGCTTACTTGCTCGCACAATAATTTCAGAGTAGAGCAAAGTCTGATGGGATTTGGCCTCGTATCAATATAAAAAAACACAGAAAATGCCATTATATAAAAACATCAAGCATATAGTATACATTTCATATTAAAGAGAAACATCAAATAGGACACTCTAATTATTTTTTGTAAGAATGTTGCATCATGGCAAAGAATGTATCAGTTAACACAACTCGGGAAATAAGATTGCTTGCAACTTGAGGAAGATATATCAGATTACTTGCCACACGCGCACACACAAATAGACCTAGACTTGTTTAAATAATAAATGAATAACTGCTCAGAAATTCTCCCAAGTCGTCACAATTATTTCAGCACTCACATGAACCTAACAAATGTGGTGGTCAACACTTTCATCTTTTAGAACATAAGCAGTCAAGTTTGATTTAATTATACTTACTATTTTCATAGATCAGCGTGGATGTGGGACCATCTTCTTCAAGCTCTGAAAGCTGTCTCCTGCAGGGCTCCTTCCTCCTCATCACTTTGTGGGTGCCCTCCATTCTTTTCATCACCAGCTTCATTTTTCAAACCTCGTCACCTCTTCCCAAATATGAAGAAAAATGCCCTCAATGCTAGTGCAACCTGCGCAGAATCAACTGAAATGTATGAGCAAGATACGGTACACCGAAGTTTTAGTAAGCTAAGAATAAAATAATGTAATTTTTTGTCAAGCTAGCAAAAAGAGTAAATTATTCCAGCTAGTGTTTTTATTTCCATTCATGAGTAGTTGACACCAAGTTATCTTTTCTCTTTCTTGGTGTGAGACTGCACCTACATATTCAAATTTCTGTCGAGCTCATAAGGAATCTGAGTATGTAGGTAACTGACACCAAGACTATCTTTTCTCTTTCTTTGTTTGAGACTGCACGTACATATGGGCCGCTGCCTTAATGTTTGGTCAAGTGATGTACGCACTAAATTTGTTTGCTGAAGCCACTACCGAAGCTCACTATTTGATAAAATGAACAGAAAGAATCATATAGTTCAAATTATATTTCGACTGGATTAGGAAGCAGAGGAATATATCGTATTGAGGGAATGTAAAAGAGTTACTTGCAAGATGGAAGCGATGAAGAAATACTTGCTAGTGTTTGCAAAACCAGTTCAACTTCGCTGCCATCTATTTTCACTTCTCCAGAGACCGAATCAAGCACCCAGAGTTGTTCTGCATCAAAGGAAATAAATGACATAGTGATACAGATTTTGTATCCCCTTGACCCAATCAAAATAATGGGGGGATAAAGATGATGCCAAGAAATCACCGGCCGAAAGTGCGGCCTGAAGTAAACTATCACTCCTAGAACTGGGAGTGATCACACTCCTCTCATTTACAACCCTGATGCTATTTCTATTCCTAAGAATAAAGTATATAGATTTGAAAAGTGGTGGCTAGAAGTTCCTGGCTTTGATGAGATTGTTCACAAAGCCTGGAATGCTGATTGTAAGTACTCCTCTGCTATTGATATTTGGCAGTTCAAGATTAGGAATACTAGAAAAGCCACCAAGGGGTGGAGTCTCAACTATGAAGCTGCCCAAAACAGGACTAAGCAAACTCTAGTTGCTGAGTATAATTGCTTAGACATACTTGCAGAAACTCGGCCTCTTTCTCCTAATTCTAAAGCTCGAATTAATGTGATTGCAGGTGAGTTAAATGAGATTTGGAAGAAAGAGGAAATCAAGGCCAGGCAGAGAGCTAGGGAAAGGGACATTAGAGAGGGAGATCTGAACTCTGACTACTTTCAAGCCCTCGCCAATCAGAAGAGGAGGAAGAAGCATATTGCTGTGCTGGAAACTGCTGCTGGCCCAGTTGAAGACACTAAAGGTATTATTGATAATGTAGTAGATTACTATAAAAATCTCTTTGGCTACTCTCCTGCTATTAATATTAAACTTGTTGATGATTTTTGGGATCAGTCTAGCAAGGCCACTACTTATCATGTTGAGTTCTTGGAAACCCCTTTTACTGAGGAAGAAATTAAGAATGCAGTTTTTGGCTCATATGCTGAAGGTGCTCCTGGTCCTGATGGTTTCCCTTTTTTATTTTATCAGCATTTTTGGGATCTCAATGGAAGTGATCTTTTTGCTCTTTTTAGAGATTGGGAGAAGGGGGAGTTAGATCTGTACAGGCTCAACTTCTCCCTTCTGACCCTTGTCCCAAAGGAACCAAATGATGTTTCTTTGGACAGGTTCAGACCCCTTGCCATGATTAACTGTAGTTTCAAGATCTTTGCAAAATGTGTTGCTAATAAGCTAGGCCCAGTTTGCAATGATTTAATATCTCCTAATCAAACTGCTTTTATTAAAGGCAGGTTTATATTGGAGAGTATTGTTTCAGCCCATGAGGTGGTGCATGCTGTAGCTAGCAACCAGCTCCAGGGGTTTTGTTTTAAGTTAGATTACGAAAAAGCCTATGACATGGTGAATAGAGAGTTCCTATTGGACATGCTTAGAAGGAGAGGCTTTGGCCCTAAATGGATGTACAAAATAGGCTCTCTGCTTCACAATGGGTCTGTTAGGGTCAGAATTAATGACACCAATAGTGAGTTTTTTATTGCTGGCAAAGGTGTGAGGCAGGGTGATCCTGCCTCACCCTTGCTTTTTAATCTTGCTGCTGATGTGTTCACTAGAATACTAGCCAAAGCCGCTAATCAGAACATGATTGCTGGGGTTTTTCCTCCTTCTAATCCAGCTGGGGTCATAAGTATGCAATATGCTGATGATACCCTCCTGTTTCTAGATAAGAATTTAGAGCATGCTAGAAATTTAAAGTGGCTCCTTTCTTGTTTTGAACAACTTTCTGGTATGAGGATTAACTTTCATAAATGTGATCTGGTTCCAATTAATATTGATAGGGATGAGGCTATTAGTTTTGCTTAGTCTTTGGGCTGTAAGCTAAGTTCCTTCCCCATTAAATATCTGGGTGCTCCCCTCCACTACTCTAAAATTAGAAGAGAGGACTTCCAGCCTTTGGTTGACACTATTATTAAGAGAGCTGCTGGCTGGAGAGGAAGGCTGCTATCCTTTGGTAAGAGGTTGATTCTGGTGCAAGCTTGCCTTGCCAGCATCCCTTCTTATCTTATGGGGTATATTAAATTCCCCAAGTGGGTTGTTAAGCTTATTAACTCTCAACTGGCTCATTGTTTTTGGGATGACTATGAAGGTCATCACAAGTACCACCTTGCTAGTTGGGGGACCCTTTCTATGAAAAAGATGTATGGTGGGTTAGGGATTACTGATCTCTCAGATATGAACTTATGTTTGCTTGCTTCTTGGGTCAGCAGATACAATAGAGATGAGGGTAAGATCTGGAAAAGCATAATAGATGCTAAATATGACACCCAGTCCCCTAACATCTTTACTTGCCCTTCTGCTGGTGCTTCACCTTTCTGGAAAGGGGTTCTCTGGGCTACCCAAGCTACTAAGTTTGGTTACTCTTGGAATGTTGGCAATGGTAAGAAAGTCAGATTTTGGGAGGACCACTGGTTTGGGTCGGCCCCTCTAGCTACTCTATACTGGGACTTATATAATATTGCCAATGAGCACGATTGCACCTTAGACCAAGTTTGGGATGGCTCTAACCTTAAGATCACTTTTAGAAGATGTTTTTCTAGTGAGCTTATCTCTTTGTGGTTTGAGTTAGTAGAGATTGCTAAATCTATTGTTTTTACTTTGGATGAGGACTCGCTTATTTGGGACCTTAATCCCAGCGGGGTTTACTCTGTAAAATCCTTATATAATGTAGTTAATTTTAGGGGTGTGCTTCCCAAAAACACTCCTGCCGTGTGGAATATCAAGATCCCTGCCAGGATTCATATTTTTCTTTGGCTGTTGGTTAATAACAAGATTCTGACCAGAGATAACCTGGTTAAAAGACAGAATGTACCTGACTTATCTTGTGCTTTCTGTTCGTGTCAAGAATCTTGCCACCATTTATTCTTTGGATGTGATGTTATGATTGAATTCTGGAGAAACCTATCTAGGATCACTGGCTACAGTGGACTAGTCAACATGCTATCCTTGTCAGACTGTTGGCTTAGAGGGGGTAATTTGAGTGCCACAAATATTGTGCATTCAGCCGGTCTCTGGGCCATCTGGAATACCAGGAATGACTTAATTTTTAACCGTGCCAAATGGCTCAACATTCAGGTGCTGTGGCGCAAGACGGCCTCGTACGCTGCACGGTGGGAACCGCTGTCTGTAGACTCTGTCAAGAAGCAAATCCAGAACATGGTGCGGGAGCTAGAGTCTCTAAGCAAAGCTCCATTACCGCTGATGTGGCCGGATCCAGGCTAAGGATCTAGATAATGTGTCGCTTAGTTGATGTTGAGCCTGTGGCTCTGGAGTTAGACAGGGGAGGTGGCTAGTTTTATTGCCTTCATTTTGGCCGTCTTCCTTGTAATAGCTGGCTCTAGTATTTTTCCTTATGCTGTAGTCTGCGGTAGTGTTTACTTCTGTAGTTACTGCACTGTCGTCCTATGATGTACTGTACTGGTGTGGTTTCTTTGCTTTGCAATGGAATAGGGGCTGGGCCCTCTTCTTCTAAAAAAAAATCACCGGCCGAGTACAAAAAGTAATAAATTGTCATTCTGATAATAGAATCACACCAAATTCTCCGAGGTTGCACTGCGATGCTATATTAAAGTATACTTTACTTTCAGTAGAACTAATATAACAATTGGCTAACATTAAAATATAGATCAACATTTCATACCTATGTAAATAAGTATGTACACTCCGCACCTACCGAAAGTTGTAAATCAGAACTAATATGCAGAAGAACTAATAAAATAATTGGAAAATAGAAGAACTAATATGTTTGAACCAATCACGTGGAAGCTAAAAATAACTCACTGAACCTGTTTGAGAAGAGCAGCTCTCCGTGAAATCGAGGGCAACCATTCCACCCATGGAGTGACCCATGATCATCATCAGGCCATGTCCAGTACAACCAATCTCGCATGAAGGGATTCATATATTAGAAATCATATGCAGACCACAATCACAAATACTCCTCGACTGGACAATTAGCAGGCACAACAACTGAACCAAGCAAAAAAACTAAAACTAATCAGCCCATTTACCCCATGCATGGACCAAACCATCCCCTGACCATACTACTTTCTTCTATAGTAATTAACACTCTACAATGAGGAGACAGTCATGTGCAGGTCAACATAAACTGTCAACGTTGTACAATGAAGGAATTCATATATTAGAATGGCGTCATGTCCAACTGCTATCCACTTGCTTTACCCACTACCTGCAGGTGCGACACAAGACCTTTGTATTAGAATTCCAGTATAAATATCTTTTACGTAGTAGTAGGTACAGTTAGTGCATCAGTGAGTTTGCTTTTTACTTGACCATTTGTTTTACGTCAGTTTATTTATGCTCCCTCTTTCTGGGGCTAAACAAATGACATCAAGAAGCTGGAGCCAGCCCCCATCTTTGTCGAGGCGGCTCTCACTTGGCATATGTGAGATGTGCATTAAAAGACCTCTTGGTCGAGCTTCTAGCATGGCAATGGTAGCGTTTTTTGGTCAGCTGACTCTAGAGCAGGGAGGAAGCCATCAAGCTACTCCGTCCTATTGATGATAAGCTTACAAGCAGGGACAGCGAAGGTCCGGTGGACCTGCTTATGCCACTCTTTCATTATTTTGATGTCCCAGTTCCAACTGTTGCATGGTGACTGAGATGTGCGGGTGTTGACCCAAGCACCATGGATGCAGTCTCATTTGTAGATGGATGCTTCTATGTATTATTTAGTAAGTCCGATGCTGAGTTAATGTCCATCCTCCTTTTCAGGTTGAAGGCCTTTATCATCGTATATTCAAAGTTCCACCAAAAAGATATATAGTTCCGGTTGGAATAATTTTTCTTTCGTCTGGCTTTTCATTTGTGCCCTATTGTTATCCATTAGTTCGCATCTCAAATTGGTACTTTTTTTGTTTCTTGAGATTTGAAGGTTAGTGACTGTTGGGTATGCTGAATTGGTAAGTTTTAAGTTCATTTATACAAGGTGATCTTTCTCTACAAGTTTTTGTGTAGGTGGTAACTTTTTGTTGTCTCCTTTGTTCTAGAGGATAGTTAATGAATTATCTGTAGTTTGATGATATTCAGCTTAGGGAACAAGATAATTGCACATACGTGGATCCAACTTAAATTTGTTCCTTTTACATTCGACTATAGCATTGCTGATTCTGATGCACTATTTTCATGTATATAACAGCAAGTGTTATCATTGAAAGGTTTCTTTTGTTTTCAATTTTAGGTATAAACACTACCGTTACTATTCGATGAAAGCAATGGTTTTGTATGCACATCCTTTCAAAAGATATGTTTTTCCCACAAAATGGGAATGTTTCGATGAACGGGAAAGTTTCTATTTTTTTACATGGTTTATTTCTCCAGGTTGGAAATTTTAGCAAAAAAATCCTGCAACAACGCGCGGGGAATCATCTAGTTTATTAATTTCAGAGCCTTTTCTATTTTCTGTTTTACAAAATTCTCCCCTCCATAGAAGATTATTTTGTAGAATGTTGTGGTCCTTGGTTGTTTTGTAAATCATTTCATTTATATCTTAAAAAATACCAGGAAATATTTTCATAATAAAATTTTGCCAAAACAATTCTTTTAATACCATTTTCAATCTCTGAAATGCTTCTGTTGCACTAAGACCCTTTCAAATAATTCTGTAAAAATTCCACAAAAAATTATGGGAGGTCAGGTGATGCCTACAAATCACTTTTATGCAAAAACCTAGCTTGTCTTTTGGAAATTTTGGGTGAAACACCCTCTTTTCATTTCTGTCCCCTCCTTAGGTTACAACTGCAACCCTAATTTTCCTAGCTCTGTTAATTCTGAAACTTTTCCACCTTGTAGTCTTTCCATCCAGAACCTTAACTCTGAAAGATCTGCTCCATTGGCATCATTTAAGTCCACCAAACACTCCTCTGAAGTTTCTGTCCAGAACTGAATTCTGGTAAAACTTGCACTAACAAGTTTCTCATCTTGCCAAACTGACTCCATCACCATCTTTATCATCTAAAGAGACCCCATCCTGCCAAATTTCAAACCCATCAGAGTTCTCTAGCTTTCCCTAGCATTCTGTTGAACACCTTCATCTCATGGCATGATTTGGCAAAGATTTCTGAACTCCATATGACACTTGATCCGTGAGCCAAACCAACATGTCCATCATTCCTCCCATGTTTAGAAGCACCACCCTGCTAATTTTCAGCTCGTTTGGGTCCCTGTAGATGCCACTGGCATTTCATCAAGCACCTAGCGTGCGTGCATTGAGCGGGGCCAGGGCATGCGTTTTGCACACATTGGCACCGAGCTCTTGGCGTGTCTCTGCTGCCTCCCCCTCTCATTTTGATCCTCCTCTGGATCAGCCCAACAACCAGGAACCTCGACGACACCCTCACTTGGCTCCTAGCGCCGTCCACCATCGTCCACGGCGACCAAGACCACCACTCGACAAGTCCCACATGGCTACGTCTCTGTCCAACCTGCGTGTCACGTCCCGAGGAGCCCAGCTCCTCCCAGGACTAACTGCGGGTGACCACCGTCCTCACCGACCACCATGCCGACCTCAATGGCCTCACCTGCCGTAGTAATAGTCGCCGCCGCCGTGTCCACCCTCTGGAAGCCGCGGCACCGCCCTCCCTCGCCTATTTAAGCGTCCCCCGAGCCCTCTTGGTCCATCACTATCCATCCTTGTCCCACTGTTAGCCCCCCAAGCTGTGGAGCGACTTAGAACGATCATCTCCCCCATCTCCGGCAGCTTCGGCCGCCGCCTCTGTCTCGTTCATGCCGATGACATTAGGGCCTCCCCCTCTCCACTCTCTTCACCAATAGCTTCCTTGAGCACCTACTAATCCATCCCCGCACTCGATTTTTCCCGGGAGCCACCATAGGCAAAATGCCCAATTCGTCTCTGCCGGGGATCCTCGGGTGGGCTCGCCACCGGCGACTCCGTCCACCCAAGGGACCATGGCGACCACCAGAGGGATCGCCTCGACCTCTTGAGCTCGTAGGTGGCCTCGATTTTTCGAACGGTGCCGCTGTTTGCCGGTGCTGATCGCCGGAGCTCCGTCTCTGTTCGGCAGGAGAAGGAGGCGCGTGTGAAGACTGATCAAACCTAACCAGTGGGCCAGGCGGGCCCACTGTCAGTGACCCAGCGTTGTGCCAGCTCGTTTTAAGTGGAGGTGTATTCCTCAAAGTACATCTCCTCCTCTAGAAAGCGTAATACATAGAAGCATAATCCCTGGAAGTACGTTTTTCCTATTCTGAAAATGCATTTCTGGCTAAACCGTTTTCTTCTCTGTTTTAATTTAAAATCCAGATTTGCCCCTAACTTTGAGTGGCTCTAGTTTTTAAACCACAACTCCAAATGACTTGATTCTTTTTTTGTTATTTCTCAAATTTCATCTAGTTTATTTTAGTATTTATCCAAAAAAATCCAAACAACTTTTTGGTACTATTTTGGAATTATGTGGTAATTGTAATATTTGGGAAATAGGAAATGGAGGCAAGCATCTTGAACGCATGATATGGTGAATGCATAGTGTCTGTTTGCATGTACAATTGAGTTATGAATATGTCGAACTCATATGAAATTTGCATAGTATCGGTCATACATGCATGATCCCCCTCGATGGTATTCTATCATTAGTTACACATGAAGTATGAGTGTGTATGGTTATTTTCATGTGCCATATATGCTTGTGTTGGTCCAAGCTAATTTGTAGGAAGATATGAGACTGAAATCTCGTTGTGACGAGAATGATCAGTGAGGGTATGTTGAGACATACCAGGTGGTCACCCTGTTGGGGTACTGCCAAGGGATGATATTGTGCTAACCACTGCAGGAAAACTTAAACCTCCTAAGTTGACCTCAGATCAAGTCTTGTTCCTGTAACCCCCATACTTGAATCATACTACCATATGTCCATGCCACAGGTAGGGTATGGTTCAGTAAGTTGTTAACCCCTTTCCCTGCACACATTGTACAGAGAGGCCAGATGAGGGTTTCCAGGTACCGGCTGCAATGCCAGTCATCGGGTCAGGGGGCATGGGTGTATCCGACTGGGCTGAGAGGGGGGCACCCCTTGTAATCTGTGCGTGTTAATAGTGATCCCGTGCTAGTCGAGACGATGGTATCCCCGCCTTAGAGTTTCTATTGAACGATGCTTTGGGTGATTCCTGGCATCCGGAAAGTTAATCTGGTGTGTGCTAGTCAGGTGTGTTTTCAATCCAAAGGTCATAACGGGAATTAGTCAGCGTCTCGGTGCTGACTAAAGAAATCCTTTACTTGTGGGTAAAGAGTACACCCACTTTAGAGTTATATCTATTTGAATAGCCGTGTCCATGGTTAAGGACCACCGTCCGGGTTGGTCAAATGTCAGTCTTAGTGTTAGTCTCCGGAGGAAATAATTAAACTGAGCATGATTTATTTGTGCAGGATATGATTGTCATCACTAATGCTGTCGTGAATATTTTTTATTATCATAGTTACTAATGTGGGGAATATTCTTGCTGCCTGAATGTTATTGTGGACTAACCGTTTCCCGTACTTTATTTTTTTTTCTGAGTGTCTCAGCGGCTGGCTAGACTACCCTGGGCATTCAGTTTTATTTTCAAGACCTCTCGTGGCGTCGCTTGGATTCTCGGGCGGTCCTATCTCGCCCGATTCTCCTTTTAGATACCCGTTTGGCAGTTCTTTCAAAGACCTCTCATGGCATCGCTTGGATTCTCGGGCGGTCCTATCTTGCCCGATTCTCCTTTTAGACACCCGTTAGGAATTTCTTTTCAAGACCTCTCGAGGCGTCGCTTTCAGACATCCGCTTGGCATTTTTCTTGGAAATCCCTCGGGCGGTCCAACGCTCGATGTTCCAATTCATTTTCTTGATTTACTACTAACATGATTTATTTATCCTTCCTCATCGTATGAATTTTTGTCATGCCATGCTTTAATTCTCAGTCAGCACATGCATACAATTTAATTCGTCATGAGAATATGCATCCGGTTCTTTTGTTCTTGATGTTTGCGAGTACATTCAAACGTACTCATTGGCTTGTCCCTGGCTATCGTCTTGGCCAGATCATGATTCAAAGAGGAGTACTACAAGGACACCCCGCAACCTAGGATTCAAAGATAGCAACCACACGAGATATGAGTTATCCGGGTTAGCTGTTCCTGTGGGAATGAAGCCCCATCGACGTTGGAGATCCACGAGTCGCTTCCATCATCCACAACTAGAGAGCCTTGTTACGTTTATTGGATCTTTGTGGTCTTGTACTCAATTGAATAATATGTTGACTAATGAAAATAACTGGACTCTTCCTGAGCTAATTCCTGAGGCAATTCCTGAACCAATTGAGCCAACTCCTGAGCCTATTCCTAAACCCACTCCGAAGAAGAGAGGTGTTTTATTTATCAGTCCTGAAGATATGCAAGAGGCAAAGAAATCGATGAAAGAAAAATGTATTAAAGCTGAAGATGTTAAGAATTTACCTCCTATTGAAGAAATACATGGTCTTAATGTACCGCATGTTGAAGAACCACATTGTCTTGATAACCCGACACAGGTAGTAAAGGTAAATTCTCTCTATAGATATGATAAAGTTGAAATCCCCTCTACTAAATTTCATAGCCCGTGCTTAGATGATTTTGATGACTTTATGGCTAGGAAAGAAAGTTTTAATGCTTATGTTGGTAGAGAGTTAAAGAATAATGCTTTCGAGATAGGATGCGTGAGCGATAATATGGCTAGAGTTAAAGGTGAACTTAAACTCATTAGCAAATATGCTTCTATGGTTGCTACTCAAGCTGAGCAAGTACCTAAAGCTCAAAATGATTTGCTTGATGAATTAAATAATAAAAATGACTTTGCTGTTAGAGTGGCTACTAGAACTGGTAGAATGACTCAGGAACCTTTGTATCCTGAAGGCCACCCTAAGAGAATCGACCAAGATTCTTAGAGAAACAATTTAGAGGCACCTAGTTCTTCCGAAAAGAAGAAAAAGAAAAACGATAGAACTTTGCATGCTTCTAGTGAACCTGTTGTAGACACACCTGAGAATCCCAATGATATTTCTATCTCTGATGCGGAAACACAATTAGGTGATGAACATGAACCTAGTGATAATGTCAATGATAATGTTCATGTTGATGCTCAACCTAGCAAAAACATTGATGTAGAGATTGAACCTGATGTTGATATTGATAACCCACAATCAAAGAATCAACGTTATGATAAGAGAGATTTTGTTGCTAGGAAGCACGGCAGAGAAAGAGAACCATGGGTTCAGAAACCCATGCGCTTTCCTCCTAAACCATCCAAGACAAAGGATGATGAGGATTTTGAGCGCTTTGCTGAAATGATTAGACCTATCTTCTTACGTATGCGCTTAACAGATATGCTCAAAGTAAATCCTTATGCTAAGTATATGAAGGATATCATTACAAACAAAAGAAAGATATCGGAAGCTGAAATTTCCACCATGCCTGCTAATTACACTTTCAAGGGTGGAATACCAAAGAAACTTGGAGATCTAGGTGTACCAACTATACCATGCTCCATTAAAAGAAATTATGTTAGAACTGCTTTATGTGATCTTGGAGCCGGTGTTAGTGTTATGCCTCTCTCTTTATATCATAGACTTGAATTGAATAAGTTGACACCTACTGAAATATCTTTGCAAATGGCCGATAAATCAACTGCTATACCTGTCAGTATTTGTGAGGATGTGCCTGTTGTGGTTGCAAATGTCACTATCTTAACGGACTTTGTTATTCTTGATATTCCCGAGGACGATAGTATGTCCATTATCCTTGGTAGACCCTTTTTGAATACTGAAGGGGCTGTTATTGATTTCAACAAAGGCAATGTCACTTTTCATGTTAATGGTAATGAGCATACGATACACTTCCCGAGGAAACAATCTCAAGTTCATATCATCAATTCTATTCGAAAAGCTCCAACTATCATTATTGGAGGTTTTGAATTTCCTCTTCCTATTGTCAAGAAAAAGTATGATATTCTTATTGTTGGGGATGTTCATATCCCCGTTGAGGTAACTTAGTGTTATTTGAAATTTCTCCGGTTCCGTGTTATTCGGAATGAGTTTGTTAACAAGACTTGATCAACCTTGTTACGGGATTCATTTTGATGATCATGAGATGGATGAAACTAGAAGGCACAACCTTCCGTGTTACTCTTCCTGCTCCTCTCCTTTTTGATTATCAGGCAAAATGAAGATATGTTGTTACCAGGGAGGAAGCAGCTGAACACGAGGGGAGAGCAGAGGTGCTCGCCAACATGCCGCAGCTCAGGTGGCGGTTGCTGCTGCATCTCAATACGACCCCAGCTACAACTACGGATATTAGCCAGGCGGTCCTTAGTATTAGACCAACTTAGGCCAAAAGCCTAAGCTTGAGGGAGTACGTATTTCTCACCGACTTTACACTCATGTTCACACACTAGTCGTCGGTGCTCATACTCTTTCATTGTATTATCCATGTTAGTTTAATTTTCTTTCTCGCTTTCTTCTTGTGTGTTTGATAAACCTTAAGAAAAACCAAAAAATTAGTTAGTTTAATTTCCATACTTGTAGTAGAATTAAAATGAAAACCCAAAAAGATTTCAAGTTCTTCTTCTTACTTGTTGGGAGTTTTCCCGTGTAAATAGTTTTATTTTAATTTTCTTTTCTTTCCTTTGGGGGTCGAGAGTAGAAGACCATATCTAGAATGTTTAGTGGCTCTCATATGCATGATTGTTTATTTAACTTAGAGCTCATATTACTTTGTCTTCTCTCTTGAGTTGAATGCTTGCAGATTCCAGCTTAGTCCAATGCACGTGCACTATAATTATTATACACATCGTTCGGTCGTGCAAGTGAAAGGCAATAATGACGATATATGATGGACTTACTGGGATAAGAAAAGCTGGTATGAACTCGACCTCTCTTGTTTTTGTAAATATGATGAGTTTATCGTTCCTGATTCAACTTATTATGAGGTAATTATATTTGTAATGACATTTAGAGATTATAGTTGCTTGTGCCATGCTTGATTAGCTATGAGTTATAATGGTTTACCTTGCGTGTCAACATGCTATTAGAATGATTATGATGTGGTATGATGGGATGGTATCCTCCTTTGAATGAATTGAGTGACTCGACTTGGCACATGTTCACGCATGTAGTTGAAACAAATCAACATAGCCTTCATGATATTTATGTTCATGGTAGATTATATCCTACTCCTGCTTGTACTCGGTGTGAATTAATTTTAATGCATGTTCATGACTGTTGTCGCTCTCTCAGTTGGTCGCTTCCCAAGTCTTTTGCTAGCCTTCAACTGTACTAAGCGGGAATACTGCTTGTGCATCCAAACTTCTTAAACCCCAAAGTTATTCCATATGAGTCCATCATACCTTCCTATATGCGGTATTTACCTGCCGTTCCAAGTAAATTTGTATGTGCCAAACTCCAAACCTTCAAATGAAATTCTATTTTGTATGCTCGAGAAGCTCATGTTTCAACTAGGGCTGGCTATATATTCCATGCTAGGTGGGTTATTCTCAAGAGGAGTGGACTCCACTCCTCGTTCACGAGAAAGGGCCGGTAACCGGGATGCCCAGTCCCATGATCCAAAAATATCAAAGAAAATCAAAATAATTAAACAAAACTCCCCCAGGGCTGTTGTTAGTTGGAGGCACTCGTTGTTTCAAGCAAGCCATGGATTGATGCTTGTTTGTGGTTGGGGGAGTATAAACCTTTACCATTCTGTTTGGGAACTGCCTATAATGCATGTAGTATGGAAGATACAGCCATCTCATAGTTGTTGCGTTGACAGCGAAAGTATGCCGCTCAAAATGTTATTCAATCTCTATTTTAAAATCGAGCTCTGGCACCTCTACAAATCCATGCTTCCCTCTGCAAAGGGCCTATCTATTTAATTTTATGTTGAGTCATCACCCTTCTAATTAAAAAGCACCCGCTGGAGAGCACACTGTCATTTGCATTCATTATTGTTGGTTTATATTGGGTATGACTTGACTGGATCTCTTTTACCATGAATTACAATGTTTAGTCAGTCCTTGACCTTTAAAGGTGCTCTGCATTTATGTTTTGCGGTCTCAGAAAGGGCTACCGAGATACCATTTTGTTATATCATGTTATGATTGTTTTGAGAAAGTGTTGTCATCCGAGTTTTATTATTATGGCTCGCTAGCTGATTATGCTATTGATATGAGTAACTGTGAGACCTAAGTGTTATTGCGAGTATGGTTAGTTCATAATATTTCCTGAAACCTGAATGCTGGCTTTGCATGTTTACAACAACAAGAGTAAACAGAGTTTGTAAAAGTTTTTCTTTATCACTTTCAGTTTATCAACTGAATTGCTTGAGGACAAGCAAAGGTTTAAGCTTGGGGGAGTTGATACGTCTCCAACGTATCTACTTTTTCAAACTCTTTTGCCCTTGTTTTGGAGTCTAACTTGCATGATTTGAATGAAACTAACCCGGACTGACGCTGTTTTCAGCAGAACTACCATGATGTTGTTTTATGTGTAGAAAACAAAAGTTCTCGGAATGTCCTAAAAATCCACGGAGATAAGTTTTGGAAAATATAAAAAATATTGGCGAAAGAATGAAGAGCAGGGGGCCCACACCATGTCCACGAGGGTGGGGGCGTGTCAGGACCGATTTTCCAGGATATTAATTTCCCAGAAAATGGCCCTTGTGCTCACCAGCCCCAGGATTACTGTTAGCTCATGAGACACCAACTTGATACAGAAACTCCAAGAAAAATACAAAATATGTAGTACAAGACCATTTTGGCCTATGAGTACAACAAATGGTTTCTAGTGGTTAATGGCGGAAGCGGTTTGCGGTTCATCAGTGTCTATGGGACTCCATTTCCCACAGGAACAGCTGACCTGGATAACACCTATCTTCGCGAGGATGCTATCATAATTGCATAGGTTCCGGGGCCGTCATCGCAACGCTCCTCTCCATGCAAGAAATCTGGCCAAGACAATAGCCAGGGACAAGCCAGTGAGTACTTTGAATGTACTCGCAAACATTATGAACACAGGTATAACATAATGAATGATAATCATGCTCTAAAATATTTCATGATCATAACATCAGTCACGAAATAAAAATCCATGATGCACGCAAGCAGGTTATTCATATACAACATGAATATGCAGTAAGGGAGTAGAAATAGAATGCACCGATCGGGTGTCTGAGGCGACACCACGAAAGGATAATAATATAAAGCATGCCCCAGTCGGGCGTCTGAGCGACACCACATAAAGGGCTTATAAATAATTTAAATAACAAGCATGTCACAGTCGGGCGTCTGAGCGACACCAAATAAAGGGCTTATAAATAATTTAAATAACAAGCATGCCACAGTCGGGCGTCTGAGCGACACCACATAAAGGTCTTATAAGTAATCTACCATTCTTAAGAAGTTGCTCCCCACTACTCCCTATTCTTTCAACATGCATACTGTCCACGTCACCAATATGCCATGTCATTTTTCAGTTTCCAAAAGCAGCCCATCAATCTTATTCCGCTGGAAAAAACCCTACTTTTTTCCTTCTTCACCTGCAGCCGCTCATCTCGCGTCCCACACGGCCGCCAGCCCTCACGCGGGATCGGATCCCACCTAGCCTCTCACCGCGCTGGAGCACCGCCCACCCCCCGCCCTTCCTCCTTTCCTTCCTCGGTCCCACGCGTGTGTCTTCCTCCCTCACGGGCTGACCATCACAAATTCTCAGTGGCTCAGATCTACATCCCAAGGGTTGGCCTCTCCCGTGCTCCACGCCCTTTCCTGTTGGGTCCTCCTTCCTTGGCTCCTCGCCTCCCAATAATTCTAGCATCGATTGATTTTCCAACGTTTTTACCATCCTATCATCTCTCCAATTAACTTCCCCACAATTGATTTCCCATTATTCTCTTTATTATCTTCTACTCCTACTACAGATGATCTTCATCTTCGCTAATATAAAGGGAACGGCTCATGTGTGAGGACATCGGCGCCGTCGAGGGGAAAGGTGCTCCCGGATTACACCATGGTGCGTGCTCGTGGGATGGTGTCGTACCAGCCCAGTCCACATAGGGAAGACAGAGACAACCCCGCCGTCGCTAGCTTCTGGTCAGATCGATGAATCGGCGGCGACGACGCTCGGCAAAACATCACTGTTCAAGGAAGGGCTGCGATCTACATGAGCAAATACATGGTGTACCTGCAGGTGAAGATGGCGCTAGCCATCCTATTCAGGTTCTAGCTTGTGAAGGGCCACCCCGTCAAATACTGCATGTTGACCATCTTCTCCATGGCGCACAATCTCAAGCTCCAGATGCAGATTGGCTATTGACTATTTAAATTTTCTGTAGCATATTGTATCAATAGTGTTACTTAAGGTAACTCCAATTCCTCAATTTTGTTAGCAGGATTGATCTGATTTTTCTGAAGACATGTGAATAAATTATCTTGCACCAATCTCCTTTGATGATATGGCTTCAATAATCTTCTTCGTGTTCAACACATCTTCTATTTGTGATTACTGATGTATTCTGAGTGTATCTCCAGATAATCAAAATAGTTTTTGCAGGTTACTTTTTTTGTTAAATTCTTCTTACTGATGGAAAACTAACCTGCTAGCCACGTTATGGTGATACAAATCTCCTTTGATGGTATGGCTTCCGCAGATCTCCTTTTATCGTTCAACGTATAATCTGCCAACCCGGGAAGAAATTAGCTTGCACGATCTCCTTTGATGGACTGGCTTTCATAATCATATTGCAGTTCAACACATCATCTATTTGTGACTACTGATGTATGCTGGATGTATCTCTAGATAATCAAAATATCATTTGTTTGCAGTTTGCTTTTTTTTGTTAAATTTCTTAATGACCGGCAATTCTAACCCGCTAGACATGTTATGGTGATAAAACCTATTTTCCATGTCTATGCATCTCTTTTTGTATTTCTCAGCAATTTAATGGATAATTATCTCAATTCAGGCCATGGCTGATACTGCTCGATGGTGAAATTTACCACATATCGCGGATGCGTTAGACAGAGATGGTTGTCACTGTTTCCATGCTCATGGCGATCAACTTGGATACTATTTAATTAAGTATCCTTCCTTTGGCTATTTAATCAATTGGGGCATGTTTTTCTTGGTTCATACATCATGATCAAGTTACTGAACCTAATTGTTTTGGCATATAATTCATCTTGGTATCATATCATGAAACTAAATATAAGCAAATTTTGTTGCCCTGAAATATTTTTTTATTATTGGGCACACTATACCAATATAAACATTAAATTACCTACTTCCAGGGGCATAAGTTATGCCGCTATTACGGGACTGTACCATATGATATATGGTTCTACGATTGATATGCTAGAAGTCGTCATTACTTTTCTGAACTCTGCTTAGTTGTAAACCAGTA
Organism: Triticum dicoccoides; assembly: GCF_002162155.2. NCBI lineage: Eukaryota > Viridiplantae > Streptophyta > Magnoliopsida > Poales > Poaceae > Triticum > Triticum dicoccoides. Next base: position 669,203,298 of record NC_041393.1, read on the forward strand.
TTTTTAGTGATCTATTTTCTTCTGTGTCCTTCTTTAGCAAACAAAGTGATTTATATTTGCAGAAGCTGGATGAGACCATACAATACAACCTTTCTCCCATATTTGAAACTTGGAAAAGTCCGAGGTGGTTCCAGAACACGGAGATACATTTTAGTCGGCTTGGTATGTTAGAAGAGGTACCATGTTTAGATCAATGTTTTGGTTTAGCGCTTATGGAAGATTTTGAAATGCATACACACAAATGATGTCATTTCTAAGCCATGTGCTCACACTGATATGATAATAAGATTCTTCCTTTAGTTATGTTTTTGCTATTTTGTCATTCCTCTTGCTGATTTGAGTAGTATGGTTGACATGTGATTCTTGGGTGGTGTTGCCTGAGATTATGATATTAGTTCCTCTACTCAGCATCAAGAGAATTGATTGTAACATGCTGGTTTCAAAGTATGTTCTGACCAAAAATTTGAGTTGCTCTTCCAGAATGAGTGAAGTATAATGCATGAGTGTGCAATTTAGTTGGTTAGCAAAGTGAAGGATTCAAGCAACCATTTATGTTTTTGTTAGTAAACTAATGAATTCAGAGCAACCATTTATGTGTGATCCATCTTTTAGCATGAGAGACAACATGCTTAACAAGTGTTTCAAATTATTTACATTTCCTTTGTCTACTATATCCAGTTTTTTCGGCCACAATTTCCGCCGCAACGCGCGGGGTATCATCTAGTTTAAATAACAAGCATGCCACAGTCGGGCGTCTGAGCGACACCACATAAAGGGCTTATAAGAGAATAATCACAGTGAATATACAGGAGGTAGAACCGTCCCAGGGATACTCAATAATTCAAATAATGTAAATGGTTAATCCATAATAATAGTAATCATAATCATCATGAGTCACAAGTCATGATCCATGTTCTGGTTTAGCAATTTTTCCTCCGAAGACCGACACTAAGACCGACACTTGACCCATCCCAGACTGTAGTCCTTAACCATGGACACGACTATTCGAATAGATATAATCTTTGCAGAAGGTGTACTCTTTACCCACGAGTAACGGATTCCTAGAGTCCATCGGGACTAATTCCGTCTACGGTCTTTTAATTGAAAACACACCTGACCGCACACACCAGCCTAACTTACCGGTGTCTGGAATCACCCACGACACCCGTTAAGCAAAACTCTAAGTGGGGAGGCTACAACCTCGACTAGCATGGGATCACAAAATTTATAACGCGCGCAAACTAGGGGAGCTACCCCCTCGGCTCCAACCGGAAACACCCATGCCCCCGGACCAGGTGGCATGTCTACCGGATGCAGCCGGTATCTGCCACCATGGCCTCTCTGTACGGTGTGTGCTAGGAAGGGGTTGACAACTTACTAAACCGTACCCTACCTATGGCAGGGACAAGTGGTAGTACGAAACAAGTATGGGGGTTACTGGAACAAGACTCGATCTATGGTCGACTCAGGAGGTTAAGGCATTCCCTGCAGGATTAGTATAACAAATATATTTCACACCAGCAAACAGAATCACCACTCATCATACCTCACCATGCCTTACCGGACATAATCGTCTCAACAAATTGTTAGAGACAAGTTCGTGTCTACCCAAGACAGAGACTTTTCCCGGATTCCTCTTGGTAGGCATGAAAGGCATACGAGGGTGATTACTATCAGAAGCATATAAAAGTCATTATGCACTCATGAACATGATCATATCATCACATAAAATACCGAACACTTCATGTCAAGGCGGTGTCGTATTAGCATCAAAGGACACACAACAAATATTATGCCGGGGTTCAGAATGCTTGCCTTCAAGAGTGTGTAAGTGGGGTGCACTTTCTGAAAGTTGCTTCCTTCTTCAAAATTCCTATTTTAAGAAAATTTAAAATTAACACATAGTTTCAAAACAGTACGAAAAGTTGTTTGTAAAATTTTCAAATAAATATGAATATAAACTAGACAAAATTTGAGAAACAACAGAAAAAGAATCAAATCAATTGGACATATATTTAAAAAGTTATAGCCAGTCAAAGTTTAGTCAAAATTCTGTTTTTAATAAAAATCAGAAAAAGAAAATGGTTCGGGGGCTTACGCTTTTAGCGAAGACGTATTCGGAGGAATACGTTTCCACTTAAGCCAGCGCGGGTCATCTCGTGGGTCACTGACAGTGGGTCCCTTGGGCCCACAGGTCAGGTTTGACTAGTCGCTCGCGCCTCCTCCTCTGGCCAAGCGGCGGCGGGGCTCCGACGATCGCCGTCGATGAACGGCGGCTCCCCGCGGGATTCTGAGGGCGGGGATAGATCCGCTGGTCCAGGACGGTCCTCCCAGTGGTCGATAGGCTGGCGGGGGTGGAGGGGGTCACCAGCGGCGAGCTCCACGACGGACGGTGGTTTCGGGTGGATCGGGGTCTCGAGCTATGGTGGCTCCCGATCGAGGCTGAGGTGTTGGGTGGCTCCGCACGGTCGAGGGGAGGAGAATGGGAGCACGGGAGGGGTTAGGGGCCTCGGTCTTGGCCGGATTTTACCGGAACATGGCGGCGGCCGAACCTGCCGGAGATGGAAGAGAGAATGGCCTTTGGCCAACTGGGGAGGAGGGGGGCTTCCTACTACTCGAATGAGGTTGCTGACGAGCCTAGGCATGATCGGAAGGGCTATTTATAGCCCGGGGAGGTCGGTCGCTGTGGCTGCGGATAAGAACGCCAGCAAACCGCCATTCTGTTGCTAGCAGGGCGACGTGGCGGCGACGGGCACTAGAGGACGGGCTCGTGGATGAGCTCGGGCTATTCCAGAGGGCAGCTGGCGGGCGGTTGTGGCTTGGGCGGTGTCGTGGTACTAAGACTGACAGTACAATAGGGGGTAGGTATGGAGAGGCAAGATCCTAGCTATGGAGTAGTTGTATACGCAAGGGGTTTACGAGTTCAGGCCCTTCTCGGAGGAAGTAACAACCCTACGTCTCGGAGCCCGGAGGCGGTCGACTGGATTATATGCGTATGAGTTACAGGCGTGCGAACCCTTTACACTGAGGAGGGGGGTGGCTTATATAGTGTATGCCAGACCCCTCCGGCCCTCAGTTATGCAGGGTTTAAAGTACATAAAGGCCTGGCGTTACTGGTAACGCCCTACATAAAGTGCTATCATGGCCATAAAGACTACTTAATAACAGACTGTTTGGATGCAGAGTGACCCTAGATCTCCTGGTGGTCGAGTGAGTCTTCATGGTCGAGTGTCTTCGAGTCCGTCGAGTGGAATCCTTCCAGGTCGACTGAAAGGTAGTTTCTTCTAGAGAAGTCCTTGGGGAGGGTATCTTGGACAGATCCATGACCCTACCCTAGGTACATGGCTTCATCATTAGCCCCCGAATGGATCGAGGTTTGAGTGAGGAAGGAGTTGAAAATTCTTCCGACCTGTTTTTCATGCTATGAGTATGTCTTGTTCCGGATCAGCGACTTCCAGTGGCGGCATCAACTTCTTTTTCAGTCACCTTGATCCATTCTTTGTATCTGTCGAGTGACTTTTCTGTGCTTCAAGACTTCCGATCGACGGATCGGAAGAAATCTCTGGTCTGACAAGTTGCTCTACTGTTTGTGGATTTAGCGGGATCCGCATTTCGGGAAGCGCGCGAAGCGGAGGAGGCCGTGGTACTCGGATGGGATAAGGCAAAGACGCCTCGATCTCTGTGCCACCTTTTTCACCACGTATCGCATGCGCGACTGTTGCGGGATTTGACAAGATCGCTGGGGCCTACCAGTCAGCCACTCGGAAGCGACTTCATATAAGGTGCTGGACGGGGTTTTTTTGAACAGTGCATCCTCATTTTCCCCTCCCTCTTCCTCAGATTCATCTGCTGCGCTCGCCACCTGCTCAGTGCTGCTGCTCCGTGCCTGCTTCGCCGGCGACGATGTTGAAGGAGAAGACGGCGGATTTGGAGCGGGCGAAGAAGGCGACGGCGAAGGCGAAGGGGAGGGCGACCAGTCGGGATGGATCCTCGTCGCGGGCCAGCCTACCGCAAGGCTGGATCCAGGGAGACTGGATCCGCTCGACCATCAGCCAGAAGGACCTCGACGACCTCTCCAACGAAGGACTGATCCCCCATGGGTCAGCGAGGCTTCCGGGGCAGGAGTGGCAGCCGCAGCCTCAGGAGGGTGAGTGCGTCCTCTTAGCCACCCACGTTGACCGCGGGTTTTCTCTACCGCTGAGTCCTTTCTTTCGGGGATTTCTGAACTTCTTTGGGGCACAACTCCACCACTTCACGCCCAACTCCATTGTCTATGTCGCCGCTTTCGTGTCCTTGTGTGAGAACTTCTTGGGTTGTCGGCCGCACTGGGGCCTTTTCAAACACATATTCACCCGTCGCTCTCAGACGGTGAAAATGGCTAGTCCGAATGACGAGAAAACCCAAGTAATCCAGATGTGCGGGGGTCTTGGGGTTCAGATGAGGAGTAAAAGTGCCTTTCCAGTCATGACCCTTCCTGAGTCAGTTCGAGGGTGGCAGTCGAGCTGGTTCTACTGCCAAGACCAGCCGACGCCAGGACAGTCGACTGGACTCCCTCCTTTCTCCATGGACCGAGTGAACAAACCGTCCTCTCTGAAGGTGGTCCTGGAGGAGAAGGCTCAGGTTAATATGTTGGTAGAGCGCGTAGTTCAGCTCATCCGTGACGGGGTGACTGGCATGGATCTTCTGGAGGTTTTCCTTCGACGGTGCATTCAGCCACTTCAATACCGAGGCCACCTGATGTGGTTGTACTCTGGTACCGAAGACACCACTCGGGTCCACCCAGAGGAGGTCGACGATGCCACACTGGAGAAGTGGATGACTGCCATCACAGGGAACAAAGATAATCCCCGTGGAGCTAGGAGGATCCCACCACTCGACCAGTCTTACGAACCAGAGAAGGTCTGACCACTTATCTCCGACTGTGATCCTGTTTCATTCATTCTGTTTTGCTGCAATTCGGTCGACTGACTTTTGTCTTGTTTTGTTGTCTTCCAGATCACTACTGAGATGTATTCGATGCCCAACGGGGCGCAAGAACAGACCGAAGAGGAGGAAGGGAGCGGAGGCGAAAGTCGGGAGGAGTGGGAATCGAATGGCGAGGAGGGTGAAGAAGACGCTGGCTCTGACGAGGAAGAATAGGAGGAAGAGGAGGAGGAAGTCCAGCCTCCCCGTACTGAAAGACGATCCAAGCTCGTCCATGACCCTACAGTCGAGCGCGGCAAGGGAGTTGTGCCTATTGTGTAGTCGACCAAACGTCCTCGGACGACCTCTCCAGCACCGACTGAGAAAGCGCCGAAGCAACCCCGAGCGGCGTCATCAAAACCGATGAAGGCCCTGCCGAAGATGAGGATGGTGATTCCCACTATTTCCGGGTAATGGCTTAACTTGCGTTTTGTTGTTTAACACGGATACACTCTTGGTCGACTCGTTCGCTGACCGACTGATTTCTGAAATTGCAGTGCTGCTACTTCTGAGACTTCAATCAAACATGACGATCAAGAAATGGAGGATGCTGTCACTTCGAACCCTGGTACGATCTTTGTAGTTTTGCTTTCGGTCGACAGGATCTTCATTTTTAACTTTGAATCTTTTCTGTAGCTCCACCTAATATCATCATTGATCTCCCTGACGATGATGATGAGGAGCCACTGAGGCAGAGGAGGAACAGGAAGACGTCAGCTGGCAAGACTGCTCAGGTTGTATCAGCACCTAAGACGCTAGATCCGGAAGGGGGCAACGTCACTCGGGCTACTGTATCTTTTGCTGTGCCTCTGACGAGTGCTCGCCCTTCGTCGTCGAGTGCTGATCCGCCTTCCCTTTTCTCCACCCACCACGTCCCGGAGGACCAAGAAGGCACTACTAAAGAAGCTATACGCTAGGCGGGGGTCATGATGGAGCAGGTGAAGGCGATCCGAGACGCCAGCCAAGCAGCTTATGATGCAAGTTCAGCCCTTCAGAGCAATGTCCAGGTTAGTTGATCACCGCATGTTCTGTTAGGATATGACACATGAAACTTTTCTTTCTGAAGATCTTAGTATCTGTACACCCACTGGGTGTGTCGATTGAATATTTGGATTGGTGGGGGCATGCTGAGTGCACCCACTGGGTGTAGTCCCCGAGACTATGGTAGACTGCTGGCAGTCTACCATAGTTTTTATATCTTGAACTTTTTCTCTTTACTTTCTCCACTCGATCTGGTCGAATGGAATCATGGAACCAGTGGGGGCACGCTGAGTGCACCCACTGGGTGTAGTCCCCGAGAATGTGGTCGATTGCTGGCAGTCGACTATGGTCTTAAGAACTTTCTTTTGAGGTTAACTTCTGGTAGTTAGCCTTTTTGTATCTTTTGGTCGACTGATCGACCCAAGCTGATAGAACTAGTGGGGGCACGCTGAGTGCACCCACCGGGTGTAGTCCCCGAGACTATGGTTGAATATTTTGATTCGGCTGTAGTCTTAGAAATACTACGATCTTTCTCTTAGTCACTCGGAAGTGACCTATCTTTGATGTCTGTCGATTGATATTTTGAAGAAATTTTCAAGCTTGTGGCTCGTTATACTGAGTTGGAGAACAAGGACATCCAGCTCGAACTTGATCTGAAGCTTGTCCAGGAGAACTTCACGAAGGCGAAGGAGGAAGCAAAAGGTATGTTTGGTGAGAACCTTGACGACTGCTCTTATTTCTTTTCCACTCCTGAGTCTGACCTCACTGTGATTTTGCAGATAAACTGAGGGATGCTCTGAAGAAGAAGGACCTTGACCTCGCCGATGCGCAGAAAGCAGCTTTGGAGAAGATGAAACTCGCAGAAGAAAAGCTGGCTTCAATCAGCAAACTTGAAGAGGAAAATACCAATCTGAAAGCTGCTCTCGACGCGGTCAACAAGGAGGTCAGTCGACTGAAGAATGACAAGATAGCCCTGAGCGACAAGGCTAGCGAACTGGCAGGAAAGAAGAATGATCTAGAGGTTTATCTGGGAGGACTCGCCAAGAAGCTATTCCTCATGCTTGAAGGTAATCCCTTGTATCCGACAGGCTTGTAATTATGGACTTACCACAAAACTGCTGGCTTATCTTTGGGTTGTGTCTACAGAGTTCTGCCAGAACTTTGAGGAAGAGACTGGTCGACTGGAGACAAGCTTGGATCCCATCAACTCTCCTGTGAAGGATGAAGCCGCCATGAACATGCTCCGACTGGAGTCTCGTGTTGCTGCTGTGGTCGACTATCTTGCTAGACTGAAGGTTGCAACATCGCGCATCGACTTAACACTCTGGCCTGGGGAAACACTTCAGAATGACCTCGAGTCTCTGATGACTCGACTGAATGAAGTTCCAAGTCGAGTGCAACTATGGAAGAAGTCTTCTGCCAGGTGTGGTGCTGATGTTGCTCTGTCTCTGTTCCGTGTTCACTGCAAGGACGCGCGAGAGGACAAGCTGGCGTCTCTCAAGGTGGCCAATACCAAGAAGCGCGACTTCCGATCCTTCTTGGAGACCTTCATTGCTGCTGCCACTCGGATTGTAGATGGAATCGACCTGGATGAGTTTGTCGCGCCTTCCAGTCCTCCACAGGAGGAGTAAAAAACTTCTATGCTTGATGCCTTAAATTTGCCTCGGAATGCCGAGTGGTTTTTGTAACCGGTAAACTTTAACACGCTTGGTGCCCGAGCACTTCTAGATCCGTAGGATGCTATCTGAACTTGGGGTTGCCATTGAATATGTTTGCTTTTGTCTTTGAACGGACATTGTTCTTCGCTCGGAATATATGCTAGTGCTTGGGATGCACTCTTGCAGGTAGGAATGAAGCGCAAATTGCAGTCGACTAGCGTCCTTGCGGATCGGGATGGAGTGCACATTGTATTTGTGGCGGAGCCCTGAAGGGGAAGGTAGCAGTCGACTTGTACCTCATCATCCTTGCAGAGCGGAATGAATCTCATACTTAGGCTGGCACTAGGCTGCAGCTAAGCCCCCGAGTGAAAAGTTTGCTCTCCACTCGGTAGGATTTTCAAAAACTTAGGCGAGCGTTGGGCTGCAGCTAAGCCCCTGAGTGGGAGGTTTGCTCTCCACTCGGTAGGATTTTGTAAAACTTAGGCGAGCACTGGGCTACAGCTAAGCCCCCGAGTGGGAGGTTTGCTTTCCACTCGGTAGGATTTTGTAAAACTTAGGCGAGCACTGGGCTGCAGCTAAGCCCCCGAGTGGGAGGTTTGCTCTCCACTCGGTAGGATTTTTTGTGACGTACATCCAGAGGAGAAGGTTGCAGTCGACCTGCACCTCGTCCTCCTTGTAGAGAGCATGTTGTATTTGTGGCGTAGCTTGGAAGGAGAAGGTAGCAGTCGACCTGCACCTTGTCCTGCTTGTGGAGCACACATTGTATTTGTGGCGTCGCTCGGAAGGAGAAGGTAGCAGTCAAGCTGCACCTCGTCCTCCTTGCGGAGCGCACATTGTATTTGTGGCGTAGCTCGGAAGGAGAAGGTAGCAGTCGACCTGCACCTCGCCTCCTTGTGGAGCGCACATTGTCTTTGTACTTAGGCGAGCACTGTGCTGCAGCTAAGCCCCCGAGTGGGAGGCTGGCTCACCACTCGGCAGGATTTTGTTAAACTTAGGCGAGTACTTAGACTGCAGCTAAGCCCCCGAGTGTGAGGCTGGCTCACCACTCGGCAGGATTTTGTTAAACTTAGGCAAGTACTTGGACTGCAGCTAAGCCCCCGACTGGGAGGCTGGCTCACCACTCGGTAGGATTTGAAAGTACTTAGGCGAAACGGATTCACAGCTAAGCCCCCGAGTGGGAGGCTGGATCGCCACTCAGCAAGGATTTTTTTACAAACTTAGGCGAAACGGATTCACAGCTAAGCCACTCACTAGGGGACTGCTCATGAGAACAAAAGTAACAACAATCGCTGGGAAAATTATAACACTCTTTGTCTTTGATAAATAAACTACAGAAGTACTTTTATTACATCTCATCCGAGTGAATACTTAAGTATAAAAGGGGCGGAGCAGCTCCGCGTTCCAAGCTCGGGGCTCGTCAAATTGGTGCTCGACATTGTAAACGCGGTACACCCCATTGTGAAGAAGTTTGGTGACGATGAAGGGACCTTCCCAAGTAGGAGCAAGCTTGTGTGGCTTCTGCTGATCCACTCGGAGAACCAAATCTCCTTCTTGGAAGGCTCGACTCTTCACGTTTTTGGCATGGAAGCGACACAAGTCCTGCTGATAAATGGTCGATCGGATCATGGCCATCTCTCTTTCTTCCTCTAGAAGGTCGACTGCGTCCTGTCGGGCTTGCTCTGCTTCATCTTTAGTGTAGAGTTCGACTCGAGGTGCGTTGTGAAGCAGGTCACTCGGCAAGACTGCTTCAGCTCGGTAGACCAAGAAGAACGGAGTTCTCCCAGTCGACCGATTAGGTGTGGTCCTTAATCCCCAAAGTACTGACGGAAGTTCGTCGACCCATGCACCCGCCGCGTGCTTGAGATCGCGCATCAGTCGGGGTTTCAGCCCTTTGAGAATTAAACCATTTGCTCGTTCTGCCTGTCCATTTGACTGGGGGTGAGTGACTGAAGCATAGTCGACTCGTGTGCCCTGAGATGTGCAAAAGGCTCTGAATTCCTTGGAATCGAAGTTCGACCCATTATCAGTGATGATGCTATGTGGAACTCCATATCTGAATATCAACTCCCTGATGAAGCTGACAGCAGTGCCAGCATCAAGATTCTTGATGGGTTTAGCTTCAATCCACTTAGTGAACTTGTCGACTGCCACTAGCACATGGGTGAAGCCGCTTCTACCCGTTCTCAATGGTCTGACCATATCCAATCCCCATACAGCGAAAGGCCAGACGAGTGGGATGGTCTTCAAGGCTGAGGCGGGCTTGTGTGACATATTGGAGTAAAATTGACATCCTTCGCACTTGTCGACTATCTCCTTTGCCATTTCATTTCCTCTTGGCCAGTAAAATCCCACTCGGTATGCTTTAGCCACAATGGTCCAAGAGGACGCATGATGGCCACAGGTCCCCGAGTGGATATCGTCAAGGATTATCCGACCTTCTTCTGGCGTTATACACTTCTGACCGACTCCAGTCGCGCTTTCTCTATACAATTGTCCCTTTATTACAGTAAAGGCTTTGGATCGGCGGACGATCTGTCGAGCCTCTTCTTCATCCTCTGGGAGCTCTTTCGTTAAGATATACGCGATGTATGACACTGTCCAATCGGGAGTGATGACCAACGCTTCCATGATCAGGTCGACCACTGCTGGAACTTCAACTTCAGTCGGATCTGTGACACTTACCAAAGGATCTTCCTGAACTGATGGAGTATGGATATGTTCCAAGAACACATCACTGGGAATGGCTTCTCTCTTGGAACCTATCTTTGCCAAATCATCAGCCGCGTGATTCTTCAGTCGGGGTATATGATGGAGCTCTAACCCTTCAAATTTCTTCTCAAGCTTTCTCACTGCATTGCAGTAACCAGTCATGGCTGGGCTTCTAACGTGCCACTCCTTCATCACCTGATTGACCACCAAATGTGAGTCGCCATAAACCATAAGGCGACGGACGCCGAGTGAAATGGCCATGCGCAACCCATACAAAAGTGCTTTGTATTCTACTTCATTGTTGGAGGAATCAAAGTGGATCTGGAGCACATATCTGAGCTTATCTCCTCGGGGGAAAACCAATACTACCCCAGCATCGGAACCATTCAACATCTTAGAATTGTCAAAGAACATGGTCCAGTGCTCCGAGTGAACTTGAGTCGGCAGTTGTTGATCAATCCACTCGGCGGTGAAATCTGCTACTGCTTGGGACTTAATGGCTTTCTTTGCCTTAAACTTGATATCAAGGGGAAGGAGTTCAATCGCCCATTTTGCCACTCGACCAGTTGTATCTCTGTTGTGTAGAATCTCTGACAATGGGGCATCGCTGATGACTGTAATGGAATGATTAGAGAAATAATGAGCAACCTTCTTCGTGGTCATGTAAATCCCATATACAAGCTTCTGATAATGAGGGTACCTTTGCTTCGATGGGGTCAACACTTCGGAAAGATAATATACTGGGCACTGAACTTTGAAGGCTTTCCCTTCTTCTTCCCGCTCGACCGTAAGTACTGTACTGACGACTTGTCCTGTGGCTGCAATGTAAAGCAACAAAGGCTCTTTGCTGATTGGAACAGCAAGCACCGGCTGGGTGGAGAGCAGAGCTTTTAGCTCTGCAAACGCTGCATCAACTTCTGGAGTCCACTCGAACTTGTCTGACTTCTTCATCAGTCGGTAAAGAGGCAATGCCTTTTCATCGAGGAGAGAGATGAATCTACTTAACGCGGCCAAGCAGCCAGTAAGCTTCTGGACATCATGCACACGCACGGGGCGTTTCATTCGGAGTATAGTGCCAACTTTTTCTGGGTTGGCGTCGATTCCTCGCTCGGAAATGAGAAAACCGAGTAACTTTCCGCCAGGAACTCCGAATGTGCATTTTGATGGATTAAGCTTGATATCATACCTCCTGAGATTGGCAAATGTTTCAGCGAGGTCAGTCAATAGGTCAGAACCCTTCCGTGATTTGACCATAATATCATCCATGTATGCTTCCACGTTCTGACTGATTTGAGTGAGTAAACACTTCTAAATCATCCTCATGAACGTGGCTCCGGCATTCTTGAGGCCGAATGGCATGGTGACATAGCAGAAGCACCCGAATGGAGTGATGAAAGCTGTTTTGATCTCATCGGATCCATACAGACGGATCTGATGGTAACCAGAATAAGCATCTAAAAAATACAGGCGCTCACATCCCGCAGTCGAGTTGACTATTTGGTCGATACGGGGAAGAGGAAAATGATCTTTCGGGCAGGCCCGATTGATATGCTTGAAGTCAATGCACATGCGAAGTGACTTGTCCTTCTTGGGGACCATGCGGAGTGGTAAATTTCTCGGATAAACTCTGCTGCCAGGAGCCGAGCCACCTCCTCGCCAATGGCCTTTCTCTTCTGGACGGCGGACCATCGAAGATCTTCTTTGACAGGTTTCACCTTTGAGTCGACTCGTAGACGATGCTCAGCCAGTCCCCTGGGAACACCCGGCATGTCAGCAGGCTTCCATGCGAAGATGTCCGAGTTCTCATAGAGGAACTGGATGAGCGCTTCTTCCTATTTAGAGTCGAGTGTTGTGGAGATATGAGTCGGAGCAGCACTGGGGTCGGTCGGGTGAATATGAACGGGCTTCGTCTCACCAGACGACTGGAACGCTGACTCCGTGGCGGGCTTCTTGTCCCGCAATAAATCACTCGGATATGCATTTTTCTGGTATTCTTGCAGCTCCACCACTGTTATCTGAGCATCGGCAATCTTTGAGCCCTTCTGAAAGCACTCTTCTGCCTTTTTCCGATTGCCAGTGATGGTGATCACACCTTTGGGACCGGGCATCTTCAATTTGAGATACACATAACATGGTCGAGCCATGAATCGTGCATAAGCTGGCCTGCCCAAAATAGTGTGATAAGCACTCTGGTAATCCCCAACTTCAAATGTCAACTTTTCTTTGCGGAAATGCTTTGAATCGCCGAAAACCACATCAAGAGCAATTTGGCCGAGTGACTCGGCCTTCTTCCCAGGAATGACTCCATAGAAACTCATGTTGCTGGAACTGAGTCTGGACATCGGAATGCCCATTCCCTTCAGCGTCTTTGCATATAATATATCCAGTCCGCTACCACCATCCATCAGAACCTTAGTCAGTTGAGTGCCTTCGACGACCGGGTCGACCACCAAAGCTTGCCTCCCAGGGGTGTCTATGTGTGTCGGATGATCAGACTGGTCGAACGTGATGGCGGTCTGAGACCATTTCAGATAACTAGGTGTCGCCTGAGCAACCATATTCACCTCACGGTTGATAACTTTCAATCGACTTTTGCTCTCAACATCAGCAAAAATCATCAAGGTGGAATTGACATGGGGTATCCTCCATCACTGTCCTCTTTGTCCTCAACTTTTTCCGACTCCTTCTCCTTATCCTTGGGCTGTTTCCCCTAAAACTGCTGGATTAAGAGCCGGCACTGGCGAGTGGTATGTTTCGGGTAGATGAAGTTGCCCTCTTCGTCTTTCTTCGTGTGGATATGGCATGGCAAATCCATCAGGTCGTTTCCTTCCTTGTCCTTCACCTTCTTGGGGTTCCAAGATCCTTTGGGCTTCCCTTTAAACTTGCCCTGAGTCACGGCCAAGGCTTCTCCAGGAGGAGCTGGCTCGGCTTTCCGCTTCTGCTTCCGACTGGAGTTCCCTCCTCCGGTTTCATGGGCAGTCGGCTTGTACTTACCACTCCGGAGCTGATCCTCTTCTTCACCATTGGCATATTTGGTGGCAATGTCCATCATTCGACTCAGAGACATGTCTCCGGTCCGACCGAACTTCAAACTTAACTCCCTGTTCTTAACGCCTTCCTTGAAGGCACAGACTGCTTGGTGATCAGATAAATTCCCCACCGTGTGATGCAATGTGATCCACCTCTGGATGTAATCCCTCAGGGTCTGATTCGACTTTTGCACACAAACCTGCAGCTCTGTCAACCCTGCTGGTCGCTTGCAAGTCCCTTCAAATGTCCTGACAAACACTCGGGCAAGATCTTCCCAAGTGTAAATGCTGCTAGGTGCCAACTGATTCAGCCGTGCTCTGGCCGAGCCCTCCAACATGAGAGGTAGGTGTTTCATGGCCACCTCATCATTGCCGCCGCCAATCTGAACAGCCATTCGGTAGTCCTCAAGCCAAGTGTCGGGCTTGGACTCACCAGTGAACTTACTAACTCCAGTCGCCAACCTGAAGTTGGGAGGAATCACTGCGGCTCTGATGGCTCTGCTAAAACACTCTGGTCCTGAGACATGAACTCGGCTGCTGGTGGGCACATCTCTGTCATGGCCTTCTCGGTGAGCTATGTTCCGGTCGACCAAATCTTGCACAATCATGGATCTCGCATCAAAGCCTGGTTCTCTGCGGTCGATGGAACACTTCGCCCAACACTGTGCTGGCGTGTGTCATCTTGCTGTCGAGGGCATACGACCCACCCCTTGGGGGACGAGTGGGCACTCGACGCCGATCATCACGATCGAATCGGTCATCATATTGATCACGCCGACCTCCACATCCCTCACGCCGTGGGGGCGATCTTGGGCTATGGGCTTACTGGACTGTATTCGCAGCGATGGATCTGCTGTGAATCCGGTTTCGCGACTGCGATACAACTGAATTCTGATCTCTCGCTGCTCGTAGCAAATCTCTGATCTACATCAGGCCTCTGCCAGCCTCTGACTGGGAGGGCTGAATCGACTCTGCTATTCGGGCTGCAGCCGCTAAATTCTGAATCGGAGTTCGATATACCTGAGTCGGTGGTGGAAAGAGTTGACGTCGACTGGAGTCTGGATCTCGTTGTCGCGCGCACTCGTCGAGTGCTCGCTGGTGGTTCTCCAGTCGAGTGCGCTCAGCCAAGTTGGCCAAACACGCGTCCTCCAAGGCACGAGCCTCGGGGGTTTCTCCTACGATAGGAGTATGTAAAGCATCCATGTTCCGGCGGCGAAGATCTTCCCTTTGCAGCGAAGTGAGTGGCTCGGGCTGATACTCCTCGTGGACCTGCGCTGGGTCGCCTCCGCCGTCTCCCCCGTCGGTGCGGGGGAAGCCGGGAGGACTACGCGGTCCATTGACCATCTGGACCTCCGCCGCTGGATCACTGCTATCACACTCGGATGCAGTCTCTACGGAGCCAGTCGACAGATCAAACAAGCCGCAGAGAGATTCGTCGGGCTCGATCGCCGCGACTTGGGGGGTGGCCGACTGGCGGGCTGCTGCGTGTCTCACCCACCGCTGAAGCCTCGACCGACCGGAGCGCTTGCGCTGGCAGGAGACAGGGAGGGAGGACGACGCAGGGGTCGACCGATACGGGGCCGACGGTTGCCGCAGCAGGACGCCGCAGACACATGCGCGAAAGTGTGTCGCCCCGTGGATTGGAAGCGCGTCGATGTCGAGTGGAGCCTCCTGGAGCCAAGCGGAGTCATCGGCAATGAACGTGAGCGCACCGAGACGGATCTCGCGGCCCTCAACCAAAACTCCGCCAGAAACCATGGTGAAGGCGATCGGAACAATTGCAACTTCTCCAATAAGTCGCTAAGATACCGGCCCCAAGGTGGGCGCCAACTGTCGTGGTACTAAGACTGACAGTACAATAGGGGGTAGTTATGGAGAGTCAAGATCCTAGCTATGGAGTAGTTTTATACGCAAGGGGTTTACGAGTTCAGGCCCTTCTCGGCGGAAGTAACAACCCTACGTCTCGGAGCCCGGAGGCGGTCGACTGGATTATATGCGTATGAGTTACAGGGGTGCGAACCCTTTACACTCCTGA
Organism: Triticum dicoccoides; assembly: GCF_002162155.2. Classification (NCBI taxonomy): domain Eukaryota; kingdom Viridiplantae; phylum Streptophyta; class Magnoliopsida; order Poales; family Poaceae; genus Triticum; species Triticum dicoccoides. The sequence continues at coordinate 669,218,672 of NC_041393.1, forward strand.
GGGGGGTGGCTTATATAGTGTCTGCCAGACCCCTCCGGCCCTTAGTTTTGCAGGTTTTAAAGTATATAAAGGCCTGGCGTTACTGGTAACGCCCTACATAAAGTGCTATCATGGCCATAAAGACTACTTAATAACAGACCATTTGGATGCAGAGTGACCCTAGATCTCCTGGTGGTCGAGTGAGTCTTCAGGGTCGTGTGTCTTGGAGTCCGTCGAGTGGAATCCTTCCAGGTCGACTGAAAGGTAGTTTCTTCTAGAGATGTCCTTGGGGTGGGTATCTTGGACAGATCCATGACCCTACCCTAGGTACATGGCTTCATCAGGCGGCGCTGCCATGGTAGGGGCGTGTTGCGGATGCCGGCGTGCCACCAAGAGGGCTCTGACGGCGGCGCTATAGGGCGCCAGGGGCGGCTTGGAGGGTTCTGGTGAGTGGATGAGAACGGGGCGCGGCCCTGCGGGCGAGCAAAGGCCAGGGGCAAGACGCGGATGCTCGGTTGCGCGCGCGTGCAAAATGTGCGCTCTGGGCGCGCCCAGAGCATGCACGCTAGGTGCTCGACGAAATGCCAACGCGTGCTAGAGGGCTTGAATGAGGCTAGAAATTTACAGGTCTAGGTTAGAGGTGGCTAGGAGATTAGTGGACATGCTGGTTTGTCCAGAGGGGCAAGATCATAGTGCAAACATAAAACTATGCCAAAGTTGTCCATGAACACAAGGTGCTCGACAGAATGCCATGGGCATCTATGAATCTCGTCTGGTGGCCCAAATCGCCAGGTTGGTGTCTCTTTAGGTGCAAGTGATGATGGCAAGGCTATTTGATCAAAACCAGAAACTTGTTAGTGCAAGTTTTGCAAATCTTCAGTTCTGGACAGAAAGTGAAGGGCATTATGGCATGGACCAAAAATACTCCAATGGGTCCAATCTCCTGGAATTAAGGGTTTGGTAGAGTGGTCAATAAGCAGGACAAATCCCAACGCAACAAGAGCAAGATAAAATATGGTTGCTGTGCAAAACACTAAACTGGACCAGAATGAAGATGCGGATGATTTGCTCAAATTTTTCGAAGAACACCAATGGGTTTTTGCATATAGTTGAATTATACACTACTACTAACATCCCCCAATTTTGGTGGGATTTTTAAAGAAATATTTAAATAGATTGTAGTGCAAATTAAAAACTGGACCAGATTTGAAAACTTGAGGTAGGGCTCAAAATCTCCAAATGACTAAAAGAGATTTTTGCATAAAAGTGATGTGGGAACATCACATGACATCCCCAAATTTTGGTGGAAATTTTAAAGAAGTATTTAAAAGGGCTGTAGTGCAAATGGGACTCTAAAACTTACGAAAAATCCTTTTTTTAAATAAAGCTCCGGAAAAATAATTGTAGAAATAATTCCACTGATAAAAATTAATGGTCTTGGGAAGATATACAAGTACAACAATATTTTTGAAAGATTTCCACCTAGAAGGAAAAACTCAAAAATTCAGAGGGACAGAGTGATCTGAAATTAAAAGATAAAACTAGAAAATAAAATTTTAATTTCCTGGCAAAATTTTAATTAATAAATCAAGGTCAAAATTTTGGGGTGTTACAACACTACCCCCCTTAAGAAAAAATCTCGTCCTCGAGATTTGCTAAGGGATGCTTTGAAAAGAATTACTCCTACTATCTCAAAGTAATATCACAAAAATAACCATCCTACCCATGCAATAAAATGTGGCTACAGTGGGTGCGCAATTTAAGTGGTGTAAAACTACAGTGTGGAATACTGGCGCTACGTGGAATAGTCTATGGTTGGGGGAAAACGAGAAATTTCTACTTTTGGTTACAACAAATTTAGAATAAATTTCTAAATTTCTAAATTACGCTGGTCGTACCTGAGAGCACAGTGCTCTCTCTGGCTAATAGATGGACCCGAGGCTCACTGTCAGTCTCTTCTTCTACCTCTGGCTCTCTCTTCTTCCTCTCTCTCTCGCACTTTCCCGCGCTTTCTCCACTGGCGATGTCTAGCGCGTAGAGAATCTAGGCCGTATTGCGGTTGTGTGCGGTGCACTAGCTGCCGGTGCAGCGTGCACTCACCTTGCGAGCCAGTGCGCTATCGGCACTGCTCGCGGATTCGCCTCCGAACACCAGTGATCGAGCGACGAGCGGCGCTGGTGGACTTTGCCCACCGTACACCAATCTCGAGCTATAAAATGTCCGAGGTGCTCCTTTCTTCTTCCTCACACCTGGCCTTGCTTCTCCTTCTCCTTCCTTCTCCTCCATTTATGTTTACAGGAGCTCAAAATGAGGCTCTAATGGCGGATGTGATGCCGGACTGGTACATGATCCTGATGTGCGGAGGGTTGGCGGCATTGCTGGGGTTCTACGTGCTCTTGTGCGTGATAATCCTCGATGATCGTCGTGATGCTGCCGCTCGAGTGCTAGCTCTCCACGGTGGTGGTGATCATGAGGATTAAGTGCGGTGTTGGGTGCTAATTGTTGTCAGTGCACTGGAGGCCACTTGCACCCGAATAATTACCCACAAATCTCTCCTTCAGAGACTGTGGTGTGCTAGGGAGGTGATCAGATAGGTGCAAAATGTGCACGTGGATTTGCAATTAGTGCACATGGTTGAGTGGTTGTGGTTGTGCGTCTGCTGTCGTGGTGCTGCGTGAATAAAAATCTATGTCATGAAGAGATATACGCTGCAACAACTCAGGGAAAAATCTCAGTTCAGAATTTACTGAGAGTGAAAACAGTTAATCAAAATTAACAGCAGTAAAAACTACTCACATTAATTGAAACCAAATATTTAATTCATCACATGAATTTAGGATACCACGCACAAGTTGCAACACATAAATAAATGCTGGGACAATAAACATAGCAGTGACGCCTACAACGAAAACGGTAAATAGACAGGGTCCTGAGGAAATGTCCCTGGTACTGGGGCACACTCCTCTTCTATCGGGGGAAGCGGGTTGACTAGTCGAAGAACGCGTCTCTCTTGGTCGGGCCTCAGTGGTCTGCCGATGGCGATCTGAGGATTTAAATCAGCGAAGCTCTGGAGATAACCCATTACTCGTTGGGTCAAACGCTCTTGAGCAATGACATACTGGGCAAGGTTGGCCAGTACTGAGTCTCTCTCAATTTGTTCACCGGGAAAAGATGCTACTTCTCTGGGTGTTGCACGACTCGGGAAGCAATAATACCCTCGTTCGCTGGCATAGGGTACCGCTAATCGAAGGCGAGCAAGCGCTTCGTACGCAGCAGCTTCTATGGCCATTTGCTGAGTCGGCATAGATTTCCATACGAAGGAGACTTCCGTTGGGTCTTGGTTTTGGTTTGCGGGAGGGATGTGCACCACTGCCCAATATTTCGAGGTGGATGGGGTGATCCTCTATTTGAGTAACTCGTACTGGGTGGATGGGTAGTACTCATGGTACTGCAGGTAAAGTCCCACAATATTTTAACAAAACTACATGGGGTTGCATCTGGAGTTCTCAGATAAATACTAGGGCTCGGCATGGCAAGGAATGGCTATGAGAGTTGTGCACAAGGTGAGGGGTACTTGGCAAGGTCACGAGGTGGCCTTTTATATAGCATCTGGGCTGGGTCATTTATTGTGGTGAGGGGCAACTAGTTTGTTGGTTCTCCTCTATGGGGTCGGGGTCAATGCTACAGATACACATATCTCACAAAAGTGATGTATCACTGTGGGTGTCGTCGGGGTGGTTTTTGGTAGCTATGCCCGGAAAAAAAAATTGCAACCGTACGCCAACATACTTATGCATGGTTATTATTTAAAAAATAGGGGCACATAAGCAGACAGTATTTAATTATGGTGACACAAGATCACACAGTTACAGGGCGTGGACATACTAAGACTCGGTACTACTCGAGTGACTTAGTCTACCTTGTTAATATCTAAGTGGGCGTGCCTTGTGGACGTCGAGGCTTCTCCACGGGTTTCACCGTCGGGGTTAGCTGGATGGAGTTGAGGGGCTGCAGGGTCGGGGTAGCGATGATGACCATCGCGGGGGTTGTTGGCCACAATCCCGTTGGAGCGTGTTCCTAAAAGGCGACGAAGTACTTCTGGGGACACCAGAGTATTTTGGTAGATGGTTGGGGCAGACCTCAAGGACTCGATCGGTTGTCCGAACAGCACGACTGGGTTGTCGGCGTCGGGCTCATCTTCTCCTCTTGCCGAGGCTCGGCGAACCATTTCTCCACGAGCTGCGATCAGATCAAGGGTGATTTGATCAAACAATACCTCTAGTGCACTTACATAGCGCACTAGATGCAACAATGCATGATCTGTCTTGTGATCTCCGATGGCAACCTGGGGTGGCCTACCATACCCGTCACGGCTGGGGTAGTAGTAGAACGAGCGACAGTCAACTCTAGGCGACAAGTACCGGAGTTGAACTATAGCCTCTCGAGCAGCTAGTTGGATGGCTTGTGGCTCAAAGGAAGTTGTCCTTTCGGTGAACCTGTAGGGGCGTTCTGGCAATAGATCCCTACCATAGACGTGCATAGTGGCCCAGAATTGACGGCTCTCACCGCTCATGGGCCCTTGGTACACAACATATTCTAGGGGCTCTTTTAATGCAAAGGCACGGCGGGTGAGGTTTGCTAGCACGGTCACAAAACCTCTAAGGTTGGTTGCGGTGGTCTCATTATGCACAATGGGGCCAGGCATTATATCTCGGTTTGGGGAAGAGGCTGTGTTGTGCTGGGTTGAGGCTAGCGTGCCCTTTTTATAGAAAAAGGGGACGGAGTCTTCCTTCGCACGCTTGCGAAAGAGACTATTTAGGTGTCGGTCACTGGCGCGTGATCGATAGGCTAGGCTGATAGGTTGGGCACCTACTGCCAAAAGGTGTCGGGGTCTCTGTGTGGCTATCTTACACGAGAAGCTTGGCTGGGGTTAGGTTAAGGTATGGTGGATTGGTTAATCTAGGTTTATTGACCCAGCCAAGATAAGATTAGCCAATGGTCAGCCTAGCTTTGATACCAAGGTTGTCGCGACCGGTTTTCCAGGATATTAATTTTCCAGAAAATGGCCCTTGTGCTCACTAGCCCTAGGATTACCGTTAGCTGATGAGACACCAAGTTGATACAGAAACTCCAAGCAAAATACAAAATGTGTAGTACAAGACCGTTTTGTCCTATGAGTACAACAAATGGTTTCTAGTGGTTGATGGCGGAAGCGGTTTGCAGTTCATCAGCGTCTATGGGACTCCATTTCCCACAGGAACAGCTGACCTAGATAACTCCTATCTTCACGAGGCTGCTATCATCATTGCGTAGGTTCTGGGGCCGTCATCGCAACGCTCCTCTCCTTGCAAGAAATCTAGCCAAGACAATAGCCAGGGACATGCCAGTGAGTACTTTGAATGTACTCGCAAACATTATGAACACAGGTATAACATAATGAATGATAATCATGCTCTGAAATATTTCATGATCACAATGTCAGTCACGAAATAAAAATCCATGATGCACGCAAGCAGGTTATTCATATACAACATGAATATGCAATAAGGGAGTAGAAATAGAATGCACCGATCGGGTGTCTGAGGCGACGCCTCGAAAGGATAATAATATAAAGCATGCCTCAGTCGGGCATCTGAGTGACACCACATAAGGGGCTTATAAATAATTTAAATAACAAGCATGCCACAGTCGGGCGTCTGAGCGACAGCACATAAAGGGCTTCTAAATAATTTAAATAACAAGCATGCCACAGTCGGGCGTCTGTGCGACACCACATAAAGGGCTTATAAATAATTTAAATAACAAGCATGCCAAAGTCGGGCGTCTGAGCGACACCACATAAAGGGCTTATAAGTAATTTAAATAACAAGCATGCCACAGTCGGGCGTCTCAGCGATACCACATAAAGGGCTTATAAGAGAATAATCTCAATGAATATCCATGAGGTAGAACCGTCCCAGGGATACTCAATAATTCAAATAATGTAAATGGTTAGTCCATAATAATAGTCATCATAATCATCATGAGTCACAAGTCATGATCCATGTTCTGGTTTAGCAATTTTTCCTCCGAAGACCGACACTAAGACCGACACTTGACCCATCCCAGACTGTAGTCCTTAACCATGGACACGGCTATTCGAATAGATATAATCTCTGCAGAGGGTGTACTCTTTACCCACGAGTAATGGATTCCTTTAGTCCATCGGGACTAATTCCGTTTATGGTCTTTTAATTGAAAACACACCTGACCGCACACACCAGCCTAACTTACCTGTGTCTGGAATCACCCACGACACCCGTTAAGCAAAACTCTAAGTGGGGAGGCTACAACCTCGACTAGCATGGGATCACAAAATTTATAACGCGCGCAAACTAGGGGACATACCCCCTCGGCTCCAACCGGAAACACACATGCCCCCGGACCAGGTGGCATGTCTACCGGATGCAGCCGGTATCTTCCACCATGGACTCTCTGTATGGTGTGTGCTAGGAAGGGGTTGACAACTTAATGAACCGTACCCTACCTATGGCAGGGACAAGTGGTAGTACGAAACAAGTATGGGGGTTACTGGAACAAGACTCGATCTACGGTGGACTCAGGAGGTTAAGGCATTCCCTGCAGGATTAGTATCACTAGTAGAAAAACACCTATTAGACCCGGTTCGTAAGGGCCTTTAGTCCCGGTTCATGAACCGGGACTAATGGGTCATTACTAATACCTGCACCCATTAGTCCCGGTTCAAACACGAACCGGGACAGATGTGCCCCCACGTGGCCGGTCCGCCGAGCCCAGTCAGGGGGGCCTTTGGTCCCGGTTGGTGGCACCAACCGGGACGAAAAGTCCATTTTTTTAGATAAGTGGCTGCTTTAGGGGTTTTGGGGGTTATTTTTAGGTTGTTATTATAGCTAGCTAATAGAGAGAAGTGTCCTCTCTTATATCTTCGTCCTTGGTTTACCCGCTGATATAATAACTCATGCATGCTCGCATCATACATCATCATATATAATAACAAGTCCTACTAATCATGCATCATCATATAACTTCTACTCGTTATTAATAATAAGTCATACGATCATCATCCTCATAGTCATCGAACCCAACCCTACATAATTGTTCTTAGCACATGATCATCAGTATCAGGTAGGACCCCTAAACACCCTTAAGGTAAAATAGCATAAAACAATATAGACCCTGACTCTCCATTATGAAGAATGGCGATCATCCTATCTCCAATTCTTGCCCTTCGCTGCTTTTTGCTTCCAAGAAGCTCCTTACGACTGTCCATACATTTTTCCATTCTTTGATTGTCATGTCTCCACTTCTTTTAGAAACCCGGTATGGACATTTGAGATTCGTAGGAAGACCTGGTTGTATATTCAAAACATGAAGGGTACTGTGCGTATACATCAGATGAGGCACACAATCATTCGGGATTATCTGTTGAAAAACATAGTAATAACTTCATAGTTAGCAATAATGTACTAGTTTTAGAAGTGTGCAAAAAGATGCACGGATGTCGTAATAGTAAAAAATCTTACCAGGGTATCTCCATGGTAGTTACCGTAGTTCAACACGTGCACTAGTGGCACGTATTGACCATAATGTTGAGGAGTTTGATTGTAGATATTGTAATTCTCAAGATCAGTACAAAATGCGACCAGGTGATTTTTCTCCTGATAAGTTAATTCAGAGCCTTCGGTGTAGTAGGTTCTATCTACCATCTTCCGCACATTCTTTGAAGAATGAAAATAAACTATCAATGGAAATAAGTTGTCAACTATTTTGAAATAAACAATATAAATTACTTAATAACTATGTTAAGCTCACATGGGGGAAGAATTGGAGGTGTATCCACAAGGACCCAAATCGAAGGTCTCTCTTGCTCGATTGTAGGATCACCAAGATCCATGGTGACAAGCATACTCTCATCAAGACCATACATCTTGCAAAGTGCTTCCCAATTTTTGCAACCAAAATGCGTTACGCTCTGAGCATTGTACAACTTTACTTGAAAATCCCCACCATGATGGGTACTTAGGATAATTTTTTTGGTTTTGAAACTTTCATGGTCTTCAAAACCTATCCTCTCCAAGACATAGCGTCTTGCAAAGCATGGGATAAGCTAGTCGAATTGGAAAAGATGAAAAATACCCGTTAAAATAGTTGAAGTCGTGCTTAATTAGAAAAAAACTATTGTCGTCGTTGCGTACCGTATGAACATCGCAAGTCTCCTCGAGCTTAATGCTGAAGCGCCGATCTTCGTCCAGCTCAATGAACCTGTCGCAGATACCTCGGTCGTCATGGCACCAGTCGCACTCCCCTGGGCGGTTTTCGTCGTCCGATGAGTACGACATTTCCGGCCTATGTTCATAATTCAAATATTAAACTAGATCATTATTATTAATCACGGGTTGACTATCGGTGATCGATGTATGTAGCTCCTCCTTTCATTCCCGAGTGCATTATTATACCAAATTGTCTAGCACACGGGAATGAAGGAGAACTTATCCAATATGAGCATTCAATAAGCAAAACCAAATCATAAAGTAAGCAAAAAGAAATCATAAAATAAAGTATAGTATTCAAATTAGCATGCATTCAATAATTATAAGCAAAAGTACATCATCTCTTGGTGTCCGTACATCGTCGAATATTATCACTAATACAACTAGAACCGTAGCGCCCGACGGGTATCGACGCGGGCGGTGGACACCCAAAGATAAGGAACCATCACAGGATCATAGCTCCAATGAGATCACTGAAGAACCTGCCAGGTATTGTCGAACCTGCCCTCCAATGCAACCATGTAGCGACGGACGTGCTCGTCCTCCTCGCTGACACGGTGACGTACCACCTCCGCGGTGTCCGGAAGCCTCACCACCTTCACTGGCCCACGCGACCGCCACCAAACAAGGATCGGGTCAACAATTGGCTGCGTCCTCACCAACCTACGTCCCCCGGAAGGTAGCACCTCCCAATACCAGCCCGGCGGAGCCCAGTCCCGAACATGGCCCTGATCAAGCAGGCCTCCACCGCCGAGTCGACGACGACAAGGATGCGGGATAGGCATCGCCGATGTCGATGCGGGAACTACTTCTATATATAGTTAAATATAGTAGTTTTATTAATTAAATCAACTATCTAGTTCAACTACTAAGCACTTACTATAAATAAATAAAGTAGTACTTACTAAAAACAAACTACTTCTATATATAGTAAAATAAATTAGTTTATTAAATCAACTAGCTAGTTCAACTATATATAAACTACTTCTTATTTTTTTTCCTTTTTCTAAATACTATGAACAAAAAAATCATTAAAATTCTATGAACAAAATTAATTACACAATCTAAATATCACCAAAAAAATCTATTAAAAATAATATCACCAAACATGCATATTCAATAATAATATCACCAAAAAAATCTATTAACAGAAAAAAAATAACATAATACGAACAAATTAATTACTACACATCTAATCTAACAAAAAAAATCTATGAACTACATATCTAAATTACTACACATCTAATCTAACAAAAAAAATCTATGAACTACAAATTTTTTTTAAAAAATCTAACAAAAAAAAGTTGCTCACGGCCGGCGACGGCGACGGTGAGGTGCTGAGCGGGGCGGCGACAGCGTCGAGGAGGCGCGGGCCGGGGCGGCGACGTCGATCGGGGTGGCAGGGCGGGCGGCGACAGCGCGCGGGGC
>NC_041393.1:669228682-669246702 GCF_002162155.2 Triticum dicoccoides
CGGGGCGGGGCGGCGACGGCGTTGGGACGGGGCGGCGACGGCGTCGGGGCGGCGACGGCGTCGAGGCGTGGCGGCGATGGCGAGGTGGCGGCAGGGGACGCGGCGATGGGAGTTGAGGAGGAGATCGAAGTCAGGAGCGCTAAGTGTTGTATATATAGCAAAGGCTTTGGTCCCGGTTCGCGAAACCAACCGGGACTAATGCCCACCTTTAGACCCCGTTCGAGCCGCCAACCGGGACCAATGGCCTCTTTTCAGCAACCCAAAGGGCGGGAAACGAAGGCCTTTGGTCCCGGTTGGTGCCGCCAACCGGGACTAAATAGTGGCATTGGTCCCGGTTAGGGCCACCAACCGGGACTAAAGGGTGGCATTAGTCCCGGTTGGAGCCACCAACCGGTACCAATGGACCCGTCTAATTACTTTTTTATTTTCTGCAGCTGTTATTTAGTTGATTCTTTCTGCAGCTGTTTTTTTAGTCCCACCTCGCCAAGCGAGAGGAACTCGCAGCTGTTTATAAGCCCTGAGTGCAGAGACGATGAAGAAGAGGCTCAATGCTCACCTGCACGTTGGTTAGCTTCAAGCCTTGAGGAATACGGTAGACTACACAGAGCTATGTGCAGTGCAGTTGACACTATTCCGAAAGCCTTGAAGCAAATTAACGAGCATTGCGCCTCTTTTTTATTTTTGGTGACTTATTACAACTCAGAAATAAAAAGAAAAAAATAAATGTAGCAGAAAAGAAAAAAAACTATATAAAAAACCACTCAGAAATAAATAGAAGAAAAAATAGTTTTGATTAACTTTACTAAAAGAAGAGCATAGATGCTTATTTTTAATGACTTATTACAACTTAGAAATAAAAAGAAAAAAATAAATATAGCAGAAAAGAAAAAAAACTATATAAAAAACTACTCAGAAATAAATAGAAGAAAAAATAGTTGTGATTAAATTTACTAAAAAAATGAGCATAAATGCTTATTTTTATGACTTATTGCAATTCAGAAATAAATAGAAGAAAAAATAGTTGTGATTAACTTTACTAAAAAATGAGCATAGATGCTTATGTTTAATGACTTATTACAACTCAGAAATAAAAAGAAAAAAAATAAACATAGCAGAAAAGAAAAAAACTATATAAATAACTACTCAGAAATAAATAGAAGAAAAAATAGTTGTGATTAACTTTACTAAAAAATGACCATAGATGCTTATTTGTAATGACTTATTACAATTCAGAAATAAATAGAAGAAAAAATAGTTGTGATTAACTTTACTAAAAAATGAGTATAGATGCTTATTTTTAATGACTTATTACAACTCAGAAATAAAAAAATATAGCAGAAAAGAAAAAAACTATATAAAAAACTACTCAGAAATGAGCATAGATGCGCCCATTGGTCCCGGTTCGTCCCACCAACCGGGACCAAAAGGTCCAGACGAACCGGGACCAATGGCCCACGTGGCCCGGCCGGCCCCCGGGATTCACGAACCGGGTCCAATGCAACCATCTGGATTGAACCGGGACTAATGGGCTGGCGCGGCCTGGACCATTGGCCCCCTTTCTACTAGTGTATAACAAATATATTTCACACCAGCAAACAGAATCACCACTCATCATACCTCACCATGCCTTATCGGACATAATCGTCTCAACGAATTATTAGAGACAAGTTCGTGTCTACCCAAGACAGAGACTTTCCCCAGATTCCTCCCGGTAGGCATGAAAGGCATCCAAGGGTGATTACTATCAGAAGCATATCAAAGTCCAATAGTAAGGAATCATCATTATGCACTCATGAACATGATAATATCATCACATAAAATACCGAACACTTCATGTCAAGGCTATGTCGTATTAGCATCGAATGACACACAACAAATATTATGCCGGGGTTCAGAATGCTTGCCTTCAAGAGTATGTAAGTGGGGTGCACTTTTTGAAAGTTGCTTCCTTCTTCAAAATTCCTATTTTAAGAAAATTTAAAATTAACACATAGTTTCAAAACAGTACGAGAAGTTGTTTGTAAATTTTTTAAATAAATATGAAAATAAACTAGACAAAATTTGAGAAACAACAGAAAAAGAATCAAATCAATTGGACTTATATTCAAAAAGTTATCGCCAGTCAAAGTTTACTCAAAATTCTATTTTTAACAAAAAAACAGAAAAAGAAAATGGTTCGGGGGCTTACGCTTTTAGCAAAGATGTATTCGGAGGAAAACGTTTCCACTTAAGCCAGCGCGGGTCATCTCGTGGGTCACTGACAATGGGTCCCTTGGCCCACTGGTCAGGTTTGACCAGTCGTCCGTGCCTCCTTTTCCTCTGGCCGAGCGGTGGCGGGGCTCCGGTGATCGCCGTCGACGAACGGCGGCTCACTGCGGGATTCTGAGGGAGGGGATGGATCCGCTGGTCCAGGGCGGTCCTCCCAGTGGTCGATAGGCTGGCGGGGGTGGAGGGGGTCACCGGTGGCGAGCTCCGCGGTGGACGGTGGTTTTGGGTGGATCGGGGTCTCGAGCTATGGTGGCTCCCGATCGAGGCTGAGGTGCTGGGTGGCTCCGCACGGTCGAGGGGAGGAGAATGGGAGCACGGGAGGGGTTAGGGGCCTCGATCTTTGCCGGATTTTACCGGAACATGGTGGCGGCCGAACCTGCCGGAGATGGGAGAGAGAATGGCCTCTGGCCAACTGGGGAGGAGGGGGCCTTCCTACTACTCGAACAAGGTTGCTGACGAGCCTAGGCGTGATCGGAAGGGCTATTTATAGCCCGGGGAGGTCGGTCCCCGCGGCTGCGGATAAGAACATTGGCGAACCATTGTTCTGTTGCTAGCAGGGCGACGTGGCGGCGTCGGGCGCTAGCGGACGAGCTCGTGGATGAGCTCGGGCTATTCCAGAGGGCAGCTGGCGGGCGGTTGTGGCTTGGGCGGCGCTGCCATGGCAGGGGCGTGTTGCGGACGCCGGCGTGCCGCCAAGAGCGCTCTGACGGCGGCGCTGTAGGGCGCCAGGGGCAGCTTGGAGGGTTCTGGCGAGTGGACAAGAACGAGGCGCGGCCCTGCGGGCGAGCAAAGGCCAGGGGCAAGACGCGGCTGCTCGGCTGCGCGCGCGTGCAAAACGTGCGCTCTGGGGTGCTCGACGAAATGTCAACGTGTTCTAGAGGGCTTTAATGAGGCTGGCAATTAACAGGTCTAGGTTAGAGGTGGCTAGGAGATTAATTAGTGGACATGCTGGTTTGTCTAGAGGGGCAAGATCACAGTGCAAATATAAAACTATGCCAAAGCTGTCCATGAACACAAGGTGCTCGACAGAATGCCATGGGCATCTATGCATCTCTTCTGGTGGCCCAAATCTCCAGGTTGGCGTCTCTTTAGGTGCAAGTGATGATGGCAAGTCTATTTGGTCAAAACCAGAAACTTGTTAGTGCAAGTTTTGCAAATCTTCAGTTCTCGACAGAAAGTGAAGGGCATTATTGCATGGACCAAAAATACTCCAATGGGTCCAATCTCCTGGACTTAAGGGTTTGGTAGAGTGCTCAATAAGCAGGACAAATCCCAAGGCAACAAGAGCTAGATAAAATATGGTCGCAGTGCAAAACACTAAACTAGACCAGAATGAAGATGAGGATAATTTGCTCAAATTTTTCAAAGAACACCAATGGGTTTTTGCATATAGTTGAATTATACACTACTACTAACATCCCCCAATTTTTGTGGGATTTTTAAAGAAATATTTAAACAGATTGTAGTGCAAATTACAAACTGGACCAGATTTGAAAACTTGAGGTAGGGCTCAAAATCTCCAAATGACTAAAAGAGATTTTTGCATAAAAGTGATGTGGGAACATCACATGACATCCCCAAATTTTGGTGGAAATTTTAAAGAAGTATTTAAAAGGGTTGTAGTGCAAATGGGACTCTAAAACTTATGAAAAATCTTTTTTAAAATAAAGCTCCGGAAAAATAATTTTAGAAATAATTCCACTGATAAAAAGAAATGGTCTTGGGAAGATATACAAGTCCAACAATATTTTTGAAAGGTTTCCACCTTGAAGGAAAGACTCAAAAATTCAGAGGGACAGAGTGATCTGAAATTAAAAGATAAAACTAGAAAATAAAATTTTAATTTCCTGGCAAAATTTTAATTAATAAATCAATGTCAAAATTTTGGGGTGTTACAGGGCGCGCCCTCCCCCCTGGGCGCGCCCCCCTGTCTCATGGGCCCCCTGAGGCTCCGCCGACCTCAACTCCAACTCCATATATTCCGTCTCGCGGAGAAAACAATCGGAGAGAAAGTTTCATCGCGTTTTACGATATAGAGCCGCCGCCAAGCCCTAATCTCTCTCGGGAGGGCTGATCTGGAGTCCGTTCGGGGCTCCGGAGAGGGGGATTCATCGCTGTCGTCATCATCAACCATCCCCCATCACCAATTTCATGATGCTCACCGCCGTGCGTGAGTAATTCCATCGTAGGCTTGCTGGACGGTGATGGGTTGGATGAGATTTACCATGTAATCAAGTTAGTTTTGTTAGGGTTTGATCCCTAGTATCCACTATGTTCTGAGATTGATGTTGCTATGACTTTGCTATGCTTAATGCTTGTCACTAGGGCCCGAGTGCCATGATTTCAGATCTGAACCAATTATGTTTTCATGAATATATGTGTGATCTTGATCCTATCTTGCAAGTCTATAGTCACCTATTATGTGTTATGATCCGACAACCCCGAAGTGACAATAATCGGGATACTTCTCAGTGATGACCGTAGTTTGAGGAGTTCATGTATTCACTATGTGCTAATGCTTTGTTCCGGTTCTCTGTTAAAAGGAGGCGTTAATATCCCTTAGTTTTCGCTAGGACCCCGCTGCCACAGGAGGGTAGATCAAAAATTGTCATGCAAGTTCTTTCCCATAAGCACGTATGACTATTTACGGAATACATGCCTACATTACATTGATGAACTGGAGCTAGTTTTGTGTCACCCTATGTTATAGCTATTACATGAGGAATCGCATCCGACATAATTATCCATCACTGATCCATTGCCTACGAGCTTTCCGTTGCTATTGTTACAATCACTACAAAACCCAAAAATATTACTTTTGCTACCGTTACCTTTATTATCATACTACTTTGCTACTAAATACTTTGCTGCCGATACTAAGTTATCCAGGTGTGGTTGAATTGACAACTCAACTGCTAATACTCAAGAATATTCTTTGGCTCCCTTGTGTCGATCAATAAATTTGGGTTGAATACTTTACCCTCGAAAGCTGTTGCGATCCCCTACACTTGTGGGTTATCACAGAACTAGATGGCAGTTCCTTACCTCCCCTCATAGTTGAGGGAAAAATCTTGGTTCTTTCATCTTTCAAGTTCCTCATAGTGATCAACAGATATAAATCCCAAGTGACTCAAAGAATAGAGCTATGCTCCCCGGCAACGGCGCCAGAAATTAGTCTTGATAACCCACAAGTGTAGGGGATCGAAATAGCTTTCGAGGGTAGAGTATTCAAGCCAAATTTATTGATTCAACACTAGGGGAGCCAAAGAATATTCTTAAGTATTAGCAGTTGAGTTGTCAATTCAACCACACCTGGATAACTTAGTATCTGCAGCAAGGTATTTAGTAGCAAAGTAGTATGATAGTAATGGTAACAGTGGCAAAAGTAAAAACAATAGTTTTGTAGTAATTGTAACAGTAGCAATGGAAAAGTAAATAAGCGAAACACAATATGTGAAAATCTCGTAGGCATTGGACCAGTGATGGATGATTATGTCGGATGCGATTCCTCATGTAATAGCTATAACATAGGGTGACACAGAACTAGCTCCAGTTCATCAATGTAATGTAGGCATGTATTCCGAATATAGTCATACGTGCTTATGGAAAAGAACTTGCATAACATCTTTTGTCCTACCCTCCCATGGCAGCGGGGTCCAAGTGGAAACTAAGGGATATTAAGGCCTCCTTTTAATAGAGTACCGGACCAAAGCATTAACACATAGTGAATACATGAACTCCTCAAACTATGGTCATCACCGAGAAGTATCACGATTATTGTCACTTCGGGGTTGTCGGATCATAACACATAATAGGTGATTATAGACTTGCAAGATAGGATCAAGAACTCACATATATTCATGAAAACATAATAGGTTCAGATCTGAAATCATGGCACTCGGGCCCTAGTGACAAGCATTAAGCATAGCAAAGTCATAGCAACATCAATCTTAGAACATAGTGGATACTAGGGATCAAACCCTAACAAAACTAACTTGATTACATGGTAAATCTCATCCAACCCATCACCGTCCAACAAGCCTACGATGGAATTACTCACTCACGGCGGTGAGCATCCCGAAATTGGTGATGGAGGATGGTTGATGATGATGACGGCGACGAATCCCCCTCTCCGAAGCCCCAAACGGACTCCAGATCAGCCCTCCCGAGAGAGATTAGGGCTTGGCGGCGGCTCCTTATCGTAAAACGCGATGAAACTTTCTCTCTGATTTTTTTCTCCGCGGAACGGAATATATGGAGTTGGAGTTGAGGTCGGTGGAGCATCAGGGGGGCCACGAGACAGGGGCGCGCCCAGGGGGGAGGGCGCGCCCCTCACCTTCGTGGACAGGGTGTGGGCCCCCTGGTCTTGATTCTTTCGCCAGTATTTTTTATATTTTCCAAAACTTATCTCCGTGGATTTTCAGGTCATTCTGAGAACTTTTGTTTTCTGCACAATAAACAACATCATGGTAGTTCTGCTGAAAACTGCGTCAGTCCAGGTTAGTTTCATTCAAATCATGCAAGTTAGAGTTCAAAACAAGGGCAAAAGTGTTTCAAAAAGTAGGTACGTTGGAGACGTATCAGTGACGACACAAGCGTCATTTGCTAGGATTTATGTCTCGAAAATCCTGCCCTGACAACCTTGGTACCAGAGCTAGGCTGACCACTGGATAATCCTATCTTAGCCTGGTCACTATGCCTATATTTCCACACCATCCATATCCTTTCCTATCCACAGTGAAGCATATCCTATCCGATAACCGCATAGTAGCCAACTGACATCTTTTTGATAGTCGGTGACCAATCTGTCATCCTCGGCCATAGGCCATGTGCTTGTAGCCGACACCTGAGTGGTCCCATCCACAAGCGTGCGATGGAAGACTCCGCTGGCTTATAAAGGAAGCCTGGCCCCAACTCAGCACATCACAACCTTCACTCGCAGCCTGATTTCCAAACCACCAAAATGCCTGGTCCCATCGTCCGCAATGAGACCACCGCATCCGAGCTTGGAGATTTCGTACCATCCTCGCCAATCTCACTCCTAGTGCTTTTGGCATAGAAGAGCCCCAAGAATATGTTGTCTACCAGGAACACACAAGTGATACCATCCACCACTTCTGGGCCATGGTGCACAAGAGGGGCATCACATCGGAATGCCCCTATCAGTTCACCGGGAGGACGATCTCCGATGAGCCCCAAGCCATCCAACCTGCAGCCCGAGAGGTTATAGTTAATCTTCGACACTTGTCGCCTATGGTTAACACTCGCCCTTTCTTCTACTACCCTAGTTGTGAAGGCTATGGTAGCCCGACCCAGGTCGCCAATGGAGACCATGAATCGGATCCTGCTCTAGTGCATCTGGTGCGCTACCTGAGAGAACAAGAGGCACTATTCCATCAGGTCACTAATGATCTGATTGCGACCCACAGGACACTTGCTCTCTTGACAGTGGTGAGAAGAGAAGCTGCAACCGACATCGACACCTCAATAATGCCGCTTGGGAGGCCAGTTAAGCCCCCAAGGCCTGTTCTTATCAACTACCCCGGCATTGCCTTCGCCTCCCCAGGGGAACTCCGTCGTCTCTTGGAGACCTACTCCAACGGGATTGTGACTACGAGACCCCACGAGGCGCATCATCGCTATCCCAGCACTATAGCTCCCCATCCTACCCCGACCAACTCCAATATTGAAGCTCACGGTGAAGCTTCAACATCTACAAGACACGCCCGGCTAGATGTCAACGAGGTGGACTAAGTCCACCAGGAGTGTTGTCAAATCTTAGTACTCCGGTTGTCTTAAATTTCCAAGGTAGCAATCGCATAGTGTAATAAGCTTGGAAAATTACTTGTTGCCATTATTTTAATGATTCTATGTGTGCTCTAACATAAGTTGTTGGCACATGGCGACCCAGTAAATGCTAGACTTGACCGCTGAACAACCTAACCGACATGCACAGTAATACGTCACACTCCTTTCGGGAAGTGGTGTTCAAGAATTTGACTTGGACAAACCTATGTCGGAGCCGATGCACAAGCTGTATTAGCACCGCATCATGTTTCCTAATGCATGCACCTTATAAGGGGTCGTGCCCACTCATCACACCAACAACCACCACACTTGAACACCGCTCTACTCCATTCATCCTTCCATGTCTCACCACGGAACCTACCTAAGGGTTCCAGATGCATGCCCTGTGTTGAGGATATAACTACTGAGTGTAAACCGCCCAGGAGGGGCTGGTTCACGCTCATCTATACTGAAGCCCATGAAGACAAAGAATATGGCGCTCTACTATTAAAGCATAGAGGCCGAGATCCCAAAGGCGGATTAGGGCCCATAGTTGTAAACCGCCATACTTGTATAACTTGTATTGTAAGTTAGGGAAAGGAAGAGATGAGCCGGACTTTTGTATGAGCCGGCCTCGGGACTCTATAAACCGTCCGGGCATCAACCTGTGTATATAAAGGGACGACCCGACGGCGGTTCAGAGACAAGAAACAACAGCTCGAGAGATAGGTAAAGCGGATTCGCTCCCTGCTCATCGAGATCAATCAATCCCACAACAACTTCATCATAGGCTTTTACCTTCACCGCAAGGGGCCGAACCAGTATAAACTTCCTGTGTCCTTTGTTCCGGTTTAACCCCTTTAAGCTAACCTCGTTGCGATGGCTCCACGACTAAGTCCTTCTGCTAGGACATCTGACGTGTTAATTCCACGACAGTTGGCGCCCACCGTGGGGCTATCGCACAATGGTTTCGAGTTCTTAAAGGGAAACTTTGAAGGACTCAAAGGGTACGCGGTTGGCCCCGAGGCCGGCTCAATCGAGTACGGGTACCGGGTCCCCTTTGGCGCAATTCATGTCTTCATCGACAAGATCGGCGAACTGGGCCCTGAGCCACACATCTCCACCGACCTCGTCGAAACGGCTCAGCGTGCAAGTCCTGCCCGGGTTCAGCCTGCCATGAAGCATGCGTTCGTAGGGTTCATCCATGGTGCGGAATCTAAACCGGTGTCTGACGGTGAGACGACCATCTAATCATATGGTGAATCATCCACTGGCGAAACCGAGTCACTGTACCAGTTGCAAGATGGCCGGATTGGGGGATATTTCGATGGCGACAGTATTCCGGGCCCCTTTGAACCGCCAAACCGGGTTGCAATCTTCATGGCCGGTATGCAGCCCACCGTACAATCTTCATCTACAGCAGCAATGACCTCCGGATCGGCAGCCGCGGCAGGAGGCCCTACACGCCGGCCGGCTCAAGTTCTTGCCTGTCTGTTGGACGCTTTGACGACATTGTTGACTACGGCAGTCACCCTGGAGACCCAAGATCAGCATAATGCAGATGTTATTTAGCTAAAGGATCAGATAACTCAAGCCAAGGCGGACTTGGCGGCTTAGGAGGCCAGGATGGCTGAAGAGCGGGCCGCTTTAGATGCCCAATCACAACAGATCCAGGCGCATAATTACCTGCTTATGTTGGATCAGAACGCGTCAAATGAAGTAATGAGAATGAAGTATCGGTCTCGTCTACCGCCGGTTTACGAGGGTAAGAATATCTTCAATACGCCAGGAGCCGGGCCCAGTAATCCGGCAGCAGTAAACCGGACCGAGGCACCTGGGGCGGCGCCGAATCAGCCATGGGTGATGGACCCACCTCGACGGACGGACAACCCGCCACAATACGTAACAACGCCACCAGGTCACTGCCCTAGACCTTTGGATAACATGATTGCTGCAGCATCGCGTTTGGCAGCTATTCCGATGGAGGGTGACTCACTAGCGGTGGTTGAGACACAACGGGCCAGGGATCTTCTTGAAACTGCTATTGTGCAGCAGCAGGCTTACTCCTACAGCCGAGACAGAATACATTCACCCCCCCGTCCGAGCAAGAGTTATAGCAGGCACATGGACGAACCGGCCGTGTCAAGCAGTGCGTGGCGTCGTGATGCCCCTCGAGGGCCTAATCCGGTGCACGGAGGTTTGAAATCTCGGCATGTGGTGAACAATGGCAGAGCATGGCGCGAGGCAGAGTTAGCAGCACAGTTGGCAGCGCAGTACTAGAATCAACACGCTCCGGTTCAGCCTGCGGCATCAGTTGAATGTGGTTTGGCCTTTAGCTCTTGGGGAGTACCGTGCCTCACCCCGGCTCTGCGTAATGTGCGACTACCTAAGGATTTCAAGGGCCCGCGTAAAGTGCCACTACTAGGAAAAGGCCTACTAATGGCGCACCGGTTTTGCCTACTAATGGCGCATTACCAGTGCACCATTAGTACCACGCCACTAGTATTTTTTACTAATGGCGCACCACTGGTGCGCCATTAGTATCTGGTATACTAATGGCGCACCAAGCAGTGCGCCATGAGTATGTAACACCATGCGCCATTAGTGTGCCTCCCGGGGGGCCATACGTAAGCATGTGCTTTGTCATACTAACGGCGCATTCTATGGTGATGCGCCATTAGTATCCTTTGGCATACTAATGGCACACCTGGTGGTGATGCGCCATTAGTATGAATATTTGGTTTTTTTTACTTTTCTTATTTTTGCACAGGTTACAAAATATATTATTGGACAGAATATAGATAGCAACACACAGCAACATAAGATTCATCGAATACAATAGAAGATTAGTCTCCGAATAAAATTCATTATATTAGTCTCCGAATTCAAAAGACCGAACAAAGATAAAACATTACAAGTCTCAAGACCGCGAGTATCGAGTTTGTCTTCACATTACAAGTCGATATCGATCATCTAAACTACCATCACATAGAAGAGAGCTACGGTCATCACGATGAGCATCATCGCGATCAAACTGGTCTTCATCCGGTTCCTCCAACACTCCCTCCTCTCTCCCGCTAGATAGCGGGCGTATCTAGATTCGGCCTCCGCCCTAGTGGTGTACCCTTTGTAACTGTTACCGCTGAAACGGTGAACCTATCTCCGACACTCCTCCCAATCGTCGTAGACTCCGGGAACCTTACCCTTGTACACGACATATGACGGCATCTCTATGCACAAGCCAAACAACAGACAATACATAAGCAATATGTAAGTATGCAACAAAAAGATCGGAAGAGAAAAGCAAGACATTAATTGCACGATTCATGGTCCTACTAATAAATAGCATTGATTACATCTAAGTTGAACGACTGTCCAAACCAAAGAGACATACGAATTCATTAAAGTTTAATTACAACATGAGCCAATCAATGTTTCAGAACTACACATCACTACTTTCGACTCGACTCATCGGACAGGAGCGTGGATGAAGCCGCCGTCTGTCGTGATGGTCATGAAATCGCGGTCGTTGTCACCCTGCATTTGTAGCGTTCCATCTATCTCATTGTTGGAAGGTTGATATCTGAGGAAGAACTGCCCCGAGGTATGAAGGACATCTTGATGGATGATGTCCGCAAACTCTGACTGGATGCGAAAGAATTCTTGTCTGAGGTCCGCGTCCTGGATTGCCGACAAGTTCGCGGCCCAATCTTTGAGATTATCTGGTAGTAGAAGGTGATGATGGTCCCTTACGATCGCCCGCATGTGATGGAGGGCGTAGTAGGCATCCTTCTAACCGCCAGGCGGCTGCTTGACGCAGCAGAACTTCGTATTGTGTGAGAACATGTGCTTGCCATACTTACGAACTGCCTTGGTGAAGGTGCCTCCAGATTTCGCGTAGCCGGGGAGAACATCATCAAGAACTTTCTTGACATTTGTGTAGTCTATCTTGGAGTTACGGTTCGGGTCGAAATACGTGGATATGGAATATTTCGGGCTTAAGAGGATGAGTGTGCAATGTGTGTCACTACACAGAACACGGAATGTTAGAAAAAATAGAACGATCAAAATCTAAGAAATCATATGTTACGGGGCGGTTAAGGCATGACTTACTCGGGAAAGTAAGCCACAAGGAAGTTATCCTTATCTGGGTTTGCCAGAATGATGCCTTCGAGGTGTGAACTCGCAACTTGGCGGTCCCCAGTGCTGCTCAAGTGCTTGGCACGCATGTAGAAGGGGTCAACTATCACGATGTCCGGGGTCTTGTCTCTAATGATCCGCATCTCCATATTCAGCGAAAACAGCCGAACGAAGGGTAAGTGCAGCGGATGAAGGTTAAACATAGCAAAGGTGTCATCAAACCGCAGGACGATCGTAACCCCGATGTCGCCATCCACAAAGCCCTTGCCCTCTGGCACCTTGGCCACAAAAACCAGGTATGCCACATCATTCTCTCTGAGACGCCGCTTTTCCAAAGAAAGAACACTATCGTGCAGACTCCGTATAGCACCTGTTGCAGCATTGAGCATATTTGGCGGTAGCATCGCCCTACCCGCCACATGCACCCTCCTCGAGATATCCTTAGGTGAAGGTGGCCCGTCCTGAGCACGGATCAAACTCGGTGCCGGCTGGCTCACACCGGCGCCCTTGTTAGTCTTTCGTTTCCGTCCCTTCTTCTTGATCTCCTGTAATGGGACCGAGTTCTGCTCACAGACCGCCTTCTTGAGCATGTTGGGGCTGATAATATTTCACACCTCAGCTATCTGAGGCTCGGTGAAGGCGGGAGCTGGAGGCGTCTCCTGAGAACTGAACGCCAGACGACGCCCATTGCAATTGGATTTCTCCGCCGTACCAGCTAGATTGCGGTCGTCTTGGTTGGGTTCTTGAGAAAGAGGCCCACAGAACTCGTCAGCGTACCCATGTTCGGCAAAGTACTTATCAACTTTGGTAAATGTACCATCGTCGTTGTCGTCATCGTCCGGATCCTGTGCCATAGGGCTGTCCGGATCCTGTGCCATAGGGATGTCTGGCATAGGGATGTCCGGCAGGTCCGGTAGCATTGCAGCGTTCTTGCCATGGCTTGGCGCTGGCACGACTGGCGGTCTTGTCTGTGGGGTGGTGTCCCCCGCCCCCAAACGAATCTGGCTCTTCGGCCAAAGCAGGGGCCAGTTTACGCAGGCGCTGATGGTCATCTCATCTTCTTCGTCGGCCCAAGCTGGTCGAATCGGAGGTAACAGCTCGTCGCAGCCTGGAAGCACCCGAACCACTTCAACCCTATACACTGTGGGTGGCATCGGATTACCGTGGAACATGGGGTTGCCCGGTTGAACGATTCTGCCCTAGGCGACATCGACCAACTCGGCACCCACGAAGTGCAGAAGAGTGCAAGGAATGTCGGCAGCGCCCTGCGAAAAGATGTAGGGCGTCAGGGATGCCCAGTCAAAGGCAAGGAGATGAAGTCATTGGCCGAGAGGCTTAGTTACCGTGATGCCATCGAGCTCGGCTAATGTCGAGGCACCGCCAACGGCGGGCATGCAACTGACAGAGGGGGCGCTCGCTGGCGAGGTGCCGGCCGGCGTACACCCGGGTGCATTAAGCTCCAATGCCCGTGCCGGCGCCGGAGACACGAATACCACCTCCACCGGAGACACCAATGGCGCCGCCAGAGACACCAATGGCGCCGCCGGAGACACCAATGGTGCCGCCTGCATGCTGCGCGAGTTGCTGGCCGTGAAGCTGGGAACCGGGGGAGGCCCCTGTTGGCCGCCCGCAATCCACGTCGTCAGCCCATGAATCAACGTAGGCACCAGGCGTTGAGCTTCATTCCCAGTTGTTGTTCCACTTGCTCTTGGACAAGCTCTGGAATCCGCGCCACTTGTGCCTTGAGTGCTTCAACCTCGCGCGTCTGGCTTTCCGAGCTGGTCTTTTTCTCCTTCTGCCCACCAGCGGTATAGTATGACGACCATTTTGTGGACAAGCCTTTGCCGGCCACACGACCAGCTGACGTCGGCTTACTGAGCTTATCCTTGTTTTTCATTACGTTCAACGCCCTATTTAAAGGGGTGTCGAAAGGGGAGCTCTGAGATGACACCGCGCTACTGCTTTCAGTGTCCTGCGGAAGGCATGTGAACCATTTAGAAATATTGGGGATTAATTAGAGTGCAACCATATGGAGCTAATTACGTGGGGGTGTATTCCTTACCAGAACAAGCTCAAGCGCCCTGGTCTTCGGATCCGTGGTAAGCTCCTTTGTTATCGGGTCCTCCTTGTACCGGGCCCTGACAAAGTTCCTGGTCTGCTTGTCACCGCTGTATTTCTTGAAGCGGGGCGGTAGGCCTTGCTCGGCACACTCCGCGTCCTCCTTGTCCCATATAGGCTCCGCCACTCTGTAACCGCCGGGACCGAGTTTGTGTTCCCCTAAGTTCAACTCCCGCATTTCTTTCCCCCACTGACTTGATTCGGAGGTTGCGCTGCTCTCGCACTTGATCTTGAACTCCTTGTACTCATCTTCGCTCATCAAAGGATATTTCGCCTTGATCTTCTCATAACTATCACCTTTATCAATCATTCTCTTCACCGCGCTTCTCCAAGTAGATAGGGCCATGCTCGTCCTCGTGAGGGCGGCACTGTTCACTTCATTCCCTGCGAGGCGTGTGTTTTCAAATTCGGCGGGGAACTTGTATCGTTCGTGCAGCTTCGTGAAGAGGAGGTTGTGCAAATTCCCATGGTCCTTATGCCTAAGGTTATCGGTGTTGATCGAGACGGTGCTCCGGAGAATGCACCTGAGCTGAAGCGAGTACCCCTTGACTATATGTTTGGGTTCCGTTGGATGCCCATCGGAGTCCACTTGACTGAATTCCTCCTTGAGGGTGCGGAGCGCATTCGGGCGCCAGTCCTTCCTTTGCTTCTTCGGTTGGCTGCCATCTGTGTGTGCGCCGCCATCATCAGTGGTGGCATCCTCGGCGGCACCATCAGTGGTGTCATCCCCGACGCCACTAGTGGTTGTGTAGTCAGGATTGGTGTCTTCCGTGGCGTCCTCATAGCGGTGAGGTTGTTCCTCCATCTCCTGGGACAGCTCCCAGAATTGCTTGTCGCCCGAACCGCCGGCCTCATCGTGGTTGGCCATGTTTCACTCTAAATAGGAAAACAGTTTGGTCAAAAAGTTGGTTATTGTCAAGGAACAAGATCATGGTCTCATCATTTAGGGTTTGTCGACACCGAGGCATCCTAAAAGCTAAGCTTTTATCATTTAGTGTTTGTTGACGCCGAGGCACCCTAAAAGCCTAAGCGTACATCATTTAGGTTCTCATCGACACCGAAGCATCCGGGGCAGCCAAGTTAAGTTTTCATCATATAGGGTTTATCGATGCCCAGGCACCCTAGGTTGGGCCTAATCACTTGGCACTAATCACTTGGATCTATTGCCACCTATGTTGGGTTTATCATCTAGGGTTTATCTATGCTAAGGAGAATTCTAAGTTGGGCCTAATCACTTGGCTCTATTGCCACCTATGGTTTAATAAAGCAAGAATGGCGGGGCAGTTGATCCTACTTAACTAAGTACTAAAATACCCCGGCCCATGCATTAGTCGCAAGTACCCCATATGTCCTATTTTTAGCAAAGCCATGCTAAAATTCACGGAAAATTCAGCATGACCTTTGCTGAAAATAGGACATATGGAGTACCCGAATTTGCCGGAACGGAAGTTAATCGACATTCCGGCAAACTCAAGGGCCTCTCGGGTACCTGCAAATTCATCACGACACAATGGTCGGAGACAAAACCCAGCAAATTAGCAAGATGATCATCATCTTTGCAAGACAGTAGCTCAAGTTTAATGCTTACAAAAGACTTGCTGAAATAGTGAAAAATATGGAGTCACCAAGCTGGCTAAGAAACTCCCAAGTCGTGTCTGAAGGCAAAAAAATGCATCTGTTAGTTTAACCTTGAATTTACACACACACACACACACACACACACACACACACACTAGTACTGAAAAAAGCGTGGGGAGCTAGAACAACACAACACCTTACCTACTGGATACAAGAAAAGCATGATATATTTCAGGTTCCAACACAAGCAGAGTTAGAAAAAAAAGGAACTTGGCCACTCATGGTACCAGTGGATGGGCATTAGCAAATTAACCCCTTTTTTGTGTGTTTAATCCGTGTATTACTTGGAGCTCATAGATGGAACTGTAGTTTGTAGCATGCCAGAGAGCATTGTTTGTTTTAGCTGCTATAACAATTTATTGAGAAGACATGGTTTGGAAATTTAATACGATTCAAGTGCCCAGTGTCTGCGCTTTCAACCATTTAGTCTTTTGTAGGAAGATTTGTTTGCTGGTAAAGTTGAGGGACATGAATGAAGTAACTAACAAGGCAGAGAACACAACAATCATGTCCACCTAAGCAGACCACCAAAACTAGATAACGTGCCACTGGAATCAGATGAAACGAGAGGTGGCCTAGCCTAGGAATTGAACAATCATGTCACTAGGCACTGCAGATATAAAACGGTGACAATAGGCCATCACCACAGCCCAAAACCAAGCTAGAGCTCCGGATCACCAAACATTTGGCATCACAAAGCATGACCAAACCACAAACATTGGCATCACATGCCAATTAACCATCCCTTGAAAAACTGGCATGGCTCCATAATAACGAGGATGTCGTTATTTTTTCATCAGAAAACACACTAGATACATCTTATCTTACAAGTGGAATAGCATTCTGCATTCCTGCTAGACGGCGAGCAACCCACTGCATTTGCCATAAAAGATCAAATATACGAAAAGAAGACGCGTATACATTCGATGGTTGACCTGGAAGACAACTTGCATGTTGGAAACAAAACAAAACTAAGGAACTCAAAAACTAGCCCATGGAACAAGTGGAGCTCACAGATGGAACCGCGGTTCATAATGTGGCAGAGAGCATTGTTTGTTGTATTTGCTATATATAATGACAATTTATTGAAAAGACATGGTTTGGGGATTCAAGCGCCCGGTGTGTGTGTTTCAAAGCATTTATATATAGTATTTTGTAGGAAGCTTTGTTTGCTGACTGAATGTAATTTGTAAGATAGAGAGAAGAGAATGATGCATGTCCGTCCACCTAAAGAGAGGCAGAGCACCAAAACTAGTCAAAATACATGCCACTGTAATCAGATGAGCCACTAGTCAAAATATCATCAAATATCATCAAATTTAGTAACCTGGGACCCCACGAGCGCACGGGAAAGGCGGCCGCAAGAAGCAGCAGCAGCGGCATGATGGGGCGACGGCGGCGAGCTCCTGCTCCTAACCCTAGGTCGTCGCCCCGTGGGGGCATGGGGATAAGCGGGGGAGAGAGGAAGGGAGGGACAGAGACTAACCGTCGTCGATGAGCAGCAACCGCGCGGGGAGGCTCGCGCCGCCGTCGAGGAGCACGTCCGACAAGGCTAGCTGCTGTCGAGGGGCAGCTCCGACGAGAGAGATTTGGTGGTGGCAGGGAGGTCGCGGGCTCGAGGGGGAGGAAGGGGAGAGGGAGGCGGCGGGGGCGGCGGTGGCGCGGTGGAGGGAGGGACGAGGGAAGGAGTGGCACGGTGGATCAAGGGAGAGGGATCTGGCGAGGGAGAGGGAAGGGGGGATCGGGCGAAGGGGTATCCAGCTAGACACTATAGCAATGGCGCAGCACCCTCTGGTGCACCATTAGTAGTTTTTTTCTTCTGATAGCAATGGCGCACCCTCCTCTGGTGCGCCATCAGTAACTTTTCTTTTATTATTTCTTGTTGCATCTAATAATTTGTTTTTTATCAAATTTGTTATTTTCATGAGGACTAGAACAGAAGATATCATCAAATATCATCAATTTTTTTTTTAAAATATCATCAATTTTTTTAATTGAAAATACCATCAAATTTGTTATTTGAAAATATCATCAAATTTCTTATTTAAAAATATCATCAAAAAGTGGGG